>NC_134463.1:63513293-63760793 GCF_047948215.1 Lycorma delicatula
TCCATGGATGATAATAGTAATCTTATGAATTACATTTACTTAATATAATTCATAAGTCTAGTCTTACCAGAAAGATTAAAAAAAAGTATTCAAAAAAATGTTGATATGGAATTTGATTGAGTAAACCTTTACTATAAAGAACCATAATAAACCTTTAAACCTTTCTGATTCAAATAAACTATAATAATAGGCTATAATAAACCTTTCTGATTCAAATTCCAAAGATATTTATAGTGTCAAATAACTGTATGATAAAAAATTGTAACTTTTATTATTATTACTAAACAAAATTGGTGAACTCATATTTTCTCATTGGAACCTTATCCAGAATATTAAATTTAGTGCAAGTGACTCCAATAATTAAGTCAGGATAAAACAAAAATGTCCAAATATCATCCCATATGTCTTGTCAATATCTTTTCAAGGAATATTAAATGCTTAATAGAAACATAGTTTGTTAGCTACTGAGAAATATACAAATTTCTACAGCACACACAGTTTGGCTTCTTCTATTGGCATTGTAATATCTTGTGAAATTAATTATTGGAGTCTTCAAAAATAATGAGACTGTGTCATTGTCACTTAACCTATCTAAGGCATTCAATGTGATTTTACATGAGATTATTTTAAAGAAACCTTCTGTTTATGGAGTTAGTGAATGAACATGCACTAATTTTATTTTTAGATTATAACTTAAGATAGTTCAAATTATTTGCAATGAAGGAGAATTTTCTGAGGTAACAGAGGTTCAATTTAATGTGCCAATGGTTCAGGCCTGAACTAGAACCGGCTAGAACTATTTTAGCATTATATAGCATAATATTATGAGAAACTATTTTGTTATACTTCCACTGAAAAGTTTTTACAAATTTCTAACTAATTGAAAAGGGTTTTATCAACTTACTCAACAGTAAATTAAAGGGATTTATTTTATGAAACCAGTATTACTCTGCTAAGAGTTTTCAAACAATACTAACTAAAATGGTTTTGTGCATCCATGTTTTACATGTATGAATGATACATATTCAGTAATATCAGATACAGTAATATCAATTAACACCTGTCTAAATTATTTTATTTTATAGTATTTTTATAAATTAATTATCTCCTACATGATCCCTTTAAGTTTTTCAACATAACTTAACAAAAATTTTAAAAATAAAATATGACATTGTACATGTAGATGATTTGATGCTATTTTTTCATTTTTTGTTGTCATTATTGCTTAATATTGGATTAATACAACATTAACAGTAAACAGTTTGATATTCAAAGTAATTTTTTGAAATCCAAGAAAATAAACTTGAAAACTTATGATAAAAATAAATGTAAGGAACCTTAGTTCATGCTTCACTGCCGTACCTATGTTTCTTACAGGTGAATTCTATGGTATTGTAATAGTGTTAGCATATCCAAAAATAAAAAATAGATTTTTTGAATTCTAGAAAAAACAAAAAAACACCTTAAAAACTCTTTAAATTTTGTCTTTTTGAGGTTAGAATTTAATTAAAGAATAATAAGTTAATGATAGCATATTGTTCTAAAAGTAGTAATTGAAAGATGAATTAAAAACTTAATAGTTTTTGTGACAAATTTTATTTTGTTATTAACTGATTTTGTAAAGCTGCTCTGATCAAAATTTTCACACAGCTTCCTCTTTATTCTTCTAGGCTAATTCTTAGGTATTCATTTACCATCCTTGGAGCAATACTAGCATACATATCCATCCCTGACATGATCTACAAATAACATGCAATTATACAGGGTGATTCAAAGAAATGGGAAATTAAAAAAATTAAATAACATTAATGAAAAATTTTTTTTAGAAAATGAATTTTATTTCATGTAATTGTACAAATGTTGCCATTTTAGGATACAATCATTTTAGTTTATTTTTTAAAGATGACATCTTGAAGGTGACCTCCTCTTCTATGTAAACACTCACGAAGTCTCTTCGTTAAATTGTTCATGGTTTGACGTAACATCTCAACTGGAATTTCCGCAATTGCTTCTTGGATCTTTGCTTTCAGTTCTTCCATTGTAGCAGGTCTACTGTGGAACACTTTGCTTTTAAAGTGACCCCCACAAAAAGTAATCGCAAGCTGAGAGATCAGACGATCTGGGAGGCCATCCAATGTCACCATTTCGTGAAATGACACGTTGTCCAAACAATCGGCATACAGCTGCCATCGATATTCGTGCAGTATGTGACGTTGCTCCGTCTTGTTGAAACCAGGCTGTGTTAAGAATTGGTGGAAATCTCTTTTGTTGTTCCACAACAAAGGTTTCAAGCATGGCTACGTAACGAGCCGACGTCACTGTAATCGCAAGACCATTGTCAGCCTCAAAAAAATAAGGGCCTATAACACTGTAAGATGACATAGCACACCACACGGTCACTTTCTGGCTGTGCAACAAACGCTGGTGTAGCTGCGTAGGATTTTCTTGTGCCCAGTATCTGTTTACTTGTTAACAAATCCACTGAGGTGGAAATGCGCTACATCTGACATCCACAGTTCGTGAACAAACTCTTCGTTATCATTTATTTTCTGAAGCATTACATTACAGAATTGTAATTGCAAGTCCTTCACTAACATTCTTTGAACACTTGAACTATGCAATTGTAAAGATGCTGAGAGACGACAGATTGACCGATGTAGACTTCGTATGACAGCATCTTGTAAAGCTTGAACATTCTGTGGTGTACGGACGACCTGGAGGTTTCTTTTTCATTGCCAAACCAGTTTCCTCAAAATTAGATATCCATGTTTTAATTGCATGTGCTGATGGAACATGGTCGTGCCGTCCCAGATTAAAATGACGGCGAAATTCTCTACGCGCTCCCTCCACACTGTCATTGTTTTTGTAAAACGCTTTTACAGCAAATGCACGTTGCGCACCACTCCAAGGATCCATGACAACTAAATGGCAGGTTAGGTTAGAGAAGCTGGCGCCACTTATCAAGTGGTACTAATCGCCCACGGCTACCAACACAACTTTCAAAATTTCCTGTTTCTTTGAATCACCTGTATATCAATTTGAATAAAATATTTATTTATTTATTAAAAGAGATATATATCTCTTTTCTAAATGTTGATTTCTTATTTTAAGTTTTTTTACAACAAAAAACTTAATTTAAACATCATTGTTTTCAGTCAATACATACTTTATATTCACCAGGTTTTGCATTCATTGCTCTTGTTTTTAAAACATCTAATGGTTGTGTAAGTGTTGTTGCGACACCTCCCTGTAACAAATAAAATCAGATAAATTATTTCTTATTTTTAACTGACAAGGCAGTTTCTTTACTATATCAATGAATAATGATTTACAGATACATACACATTTGTAATAATACACATTTGGTCATTGATGACTAAATGTAAATATTGTATTAGTTTCACCTAGTAAACAAAAAATTGAAAACAGCACATTTAATAATAACATCTAAATTATTCATACAAAAAGTGTTATTTCATTCTACAAATTGGCAATGAAATACTTTTTTTCTTTTCCTCCCTACACCCCTGCATTTAATCTGTTCTCAATCACCTGTTCTCAACATTCAGTGGGCAAACCAGATTGGTTTGCCAATCTATTTCCTATCTCAGTCTCAATGAAATACTTATCAAACATTAGCCACACATGACATCAAATCATAATGAAATTTGTGGGAAATTGTCAATGGGATGTCATCAAAATTGTAAGTGAATTTATTTGTCACTAAGATAATTTGTCATTGTAAATCAAAAAAAATTTAAAAATTTAAAATTTAATAAAATTTTTATTTAACATACTTTTAGGAAATCCAACCTAACCTACATCACATTCAATTCTCTAACATTTTAACTTATGATACAACATACATGTATTACAATAGAAATAAATTTAACTAAAATTGTACAAAATATTTCAATTAATAAAATAAGAACACATTTAGTAGCTTTTTGTATAAGATTTAAATTAAATTTATTAATCTAAAATACTTTGGACTGATCAAGAAAACACAATATTTTTCAGAATTATAATTTTTTAACACCTTTTTTTAGTACCTTGCAATTATTGTGGCATTGTGGATTTTTGTGACAATTTCGTTGATTGTAGCGATTTTTGGACATTCTTCACATTCATCTTCTTAAATGGACGTACGACCACACTTAAATTAAGCAGCCCACATTTTTATTGTCACAAACAAAGGGAAAGAATCTTTGAAGTGGAATGTAACTCTTTTTGTATGTTCATCAGGGTTAAAACTTTTAAAACAAACTACTTTATAACAATTTGAACTTCTGTTTTATTCATTTTTTTTAAAATGTCAAATTTGTTTGCTTTACTCAACCATCGTAAACAAGCAACTAAAACAATGTCTGAAACTGCACAAAAAACATATAAAGGATCATACTTGACAAATATAATATCTATTTGGTCATATTTGTACCATCTCTGTTCAGGCTGAGAACTTTCCCAATGACCCTCATATGTCACTTAAATGTATCAAGTTTGTGTAAGATTTTCATGTTTTTGTATATGTGATTTGTTTCAATCAGGCGATAAGCAAAAATTGTTTCAGTGCTAGTGTTTTAATGTGTTCTTAGAATTACTGTGAAAAGCTTTGTCCTATTTTCTTTACAGAATTTAATACAATGTGAGTAGTCAGTTTGTACACCTCAAATAAATCAAATCTGCTGTGTAGTTAATGTGAGTTTTTGTGCAATAGGTATGCTGCTTTCTTAAAAAAAGAAGGTTCTATATATAATATTGTATCTAGAATTTTTTGTTTGTATGTGGTTGATAATGTTATAAATTTATTTATTGTCTCAATCAGTTTTTGTCCTGAAATTTGTGTAAGAATTGATCTATTAGTGTTCTGTTGTATCAATTTTCTTTGGAATATTAAAATTTTATTTTATTGTTCACGGTTCACAAAATAAGACTTCAATTCTTTGAATCACTTCAACAATGATCCAAGCAGTTCAAATTTGTCATTATAATGGTTGCAGGTACTAAATCTCTCCTTTAATAACAGAAAGTAATCTTATGGATGAAAATCGTCATTACTACGGACTTATTATAAACTATAATCGTATATTTTTGAGAATGAAATATATTATGTTTGGGTAGATGGTAATCAAGTTTTAGGCATGTGTTATTATCTAATGCTTAAACTGACTGTTACTATTCAGAGTCCAGTTTTTGTGTGGTCTGCACTAAATCTGTAATGATTTAAGTTATAAATTATAGAATAAAATGACAGTTTCTTCATACTTCAAAAAATTAATACTATAAAAGAAATTAAAAAAAAAAAAAAAAATAGTAACAAAATTGAAAATCTATTTTTAAGACTTAGTAGTAGTACTTACTGCAGCAAGACTAGCAAGAAAATGTGTTGTGGGATTGTCATGAAAATAACCCGAAGCAAGCATATACTGTTTGAACTGGTCATAGAATGACAACTGACCAACATTCATTAACATGGCTCGTCCAACAGCTGTAGTTGCACCAGAAAATAATCTTGTGAAGCCTTCATCTTTATAAACTCTCCATAAACCATCAATTGCATGTTTATAACTAAAAATAAATTATTTTTTATAAAAATTAATTAATGTGCACTAATTTTTGAAAATAAAGCATTTTTAAATTTAAAAAAATGTTTACACAGTACAGCATCCAAATTAATTAGACAGAGGATATCAAACTATCTGAAGAAAAAACAATAGAGAATATAAAATATAAGTAAGCTATAGAGTTTAAATTTACAAAGCTTTTGGCCACAAAGATTAGTGAATACTGTACTAAAATAACACTTTTAATGATTGGTGTTTCTTTATTAACACTTTTAATGATATATCAAACTAAAAATTTATTATAACATTTTTTGAACTTGCATCATAACGTTGGTCAATGAACCATTTACTGAAGATAGCTGCTAAAGCAACTAAAAGCATCTGATGAAAGTTACGAAAAATATTACATTAAAATAAATTTGGTTTTGTTTGTAACTAAAATTAATATCTGTGAACAATATTTATAATACAATAAAAAATTCTATACATTTTATAATTAAAATATAAGTCTGTAGTCAGGAGATTTTTTTTCTAATTAAATAATATCATTATAAATGATAAATAAAAATATTATTAAAATATTTTTAAAACAAGAAGTAGTTTAATACCATGAAAAAAGGTTACTTTTTTTTGTTGCAATATTTTCAAACAGCTTTTTTTTTGCTAGTTATTTCATCTATTAATTTTTAACAATTTAAGTTTATAACAAATGAAGACTATGATTTCTACTGCACATAGAACTACAAGTAGGTCAGTGTAAATGTACTACTCTTGCTGTAGTTGCTATCATAATTCACATTCACTGTCATCTTTGTTGCTTTCCAGAGACTTTATATGTCACTTTTATCCATTTTCACAAGTATTTAATTCAATTTATTATAATCTAAACCTCGTTTTTTTACGGTTTAATCAACTTTCCACCTTCATCAATTAGCTACAGATTCACCCCAAATTTTTTTTTAATAACATTAATTTTGTAAACATGTTTCATAAATAAATGAGCATAATTATTTCTTAAGCTGAGCTTCTGAGAAAAAGCTACAACGCTTTCTGATTCTTTATCACCCAAAAGAATGCAAGCTTAATATTTTCTTTGAATGAATTTTATTAAGTTTTTAATGATATATTGACACTGGGTTGAAGCATTATGATAGTATAGCAAAAAATAATAATGTGATGATTCACACCAATCACTGCTGACTCATATTATCAGTTAATCATATGTCTTAGCTTTCCAAATCACAAATTATTATTATATGAAAAATATAATCACTTTTTTGTATTTATATGGACTGCCATTAATAGTGTAGGTTTGGAACAGAATTCCTAAACTTCTACACCAACACCACAATAACAACACCAACAGAAAACATCAACCCTTCCACAATAAAAGAAGTCTACCATATACTGAGTGAGACGAAGAATTACAAAGCAGCAGGACAAGATCAATCAGACTTTTGTAGAGATCTGGAAACATGAAGGAAGATCGGCAAAAATTGCTCTTCATCAACAGCTTGTCAACATCTGGATCAAAGAAGATCTACCAGAACACTGAACGACAGCCCTTATCCTTCCGCTGCACAAAAAGGCGGACAAAACAGATCTTAACAATTACAGGGAATCTCACCCCCAGACACAACATACAAAGTTTTTTCAAGAATCATCCTCAACAGGAAAACTTGAGAAAGAACTAGGAGAATGCCAGGGAGGTTTCAGACCCTGGAGGAGCTGTCCAAACCAGATCAAGTCTCAAGCTAATAATGGATTGCAACAGGAACATGGTGATAAGATTTGTAGAATTCAAGAACATTTATGACTGCATCCACAGAGAACCTACTAAAAATTCAAAGACACATCAAACTACAAATCAAATTAATAAACATGATAAAACTGATACAAAGTGTCCATAACACAGTTATAAAACCAGAAGCCACTTATGCAACTGAGTCCTGAGTGTTTATGCAAAAGAGTGTTTCTACACTCTTTCACCTGAAAGAGCAATCAAAGACAGAGTCCAATCAAAGACAGAGAAAATCAAAAGAATCACAAGAACCTGCATCGATAAAAAGTACCAGAAAGACAGGAGGTGGTGGATTATGCCCAACAAAGTTGTATACAAAGAGTTAGAACCCATGACTGGCACCATGTGCAAGAGGTGACTAGGATTCTTTGGACATATCATGAGAATGCAAGATTCAAGACTTTTGAAACAGCTAGTATATTACAATCTTGACTCAAAAAACACTAAGACAGGATGCAGATGGATTAGGGAAATAAAAGAGGATCTGAAGGAAATTGGCATTATGTCAGTAGTCATCACAGATAAGATAAAATTAAACAAGAAAATCAAGAACAAAAACACTCGCTTTACACCCACAAGAAAAAACTCACAATGTGAATACTTTCAACACTAAAAAAGGGCACAAAAATCAGAATGTAAAAGTACTAGGAGGACCACAAGGCCGAAACAGTCCCATCAAAGAGACTTGGATAACAGACTGACTAAAGTGATCCTATGTGGTCATAAAAGATAATAGTAAGAATCGGATCGAACCAATTAACAAGAAATTAACCAATTAAAAAGATTCAGTACGTAAATAATGACAATTATTTTCTTTCTAAGCTTTGATTTGCAACAAGTAAGATACTTGGTGTTCGGATATAATCCCAATTTTTAAAAAAAATTAAATTAAAAATATTTTTTTCAATTAATACCACTTAAATTTAAATTCACAACTTCTGTTCATATATTAATGCAAATTTAATGTAATATATATGATTCGGCATATAGAAAAACTAATGAAGACCAAATGTCCTGAGGTTGAGCCCTATTCTAGGTTTACAGCACCGTATCAAAACTGCCTAGACTTTGAATCAATAGTGTTACGTAGAGAATTTTAAGAATTAGCTGAACAATTTTACAATTTACAATTTTACTGAAAACTGCAGTGTAAAATGTGGAAAAAGTAATGTAAAATTTGAAATGCATTTAAATGATAAACTATGGATCAAAACTGACCGTTAACAAAAGATGATTGGGATTAAAAGTTAACTGAAGATGACCTTAGTTTTACTAACATATATTTTTTAGACACAAGCAACTAACTGCAAACAGATATACTTTGCAAGATGTATATCAAATAGGGTTTTCTGAAAAAGTTTGAATTTTAGATGTAAAAAAAAAATTCTTCTACTATAGAGGTAAGTATGAAGCATCATATAGATATTTAAAAATAAATAAGTTTTTTAAATATTCCAGAACATATTTTAAAACTACAAAAATCTTGAGATTTAGAAATCTATTTAAAATAATTGATGAAGGAAACTTAATCAATCAATAATCTCTGTGTTCACTTGCCTTGTTCACTTTATTTTACCACAAATTGATGGTGTCTGTATTAGAATATAAATCAAATTTTGCATTGTAAATCGTGCATCTCACATTTCTCAAACACAATAGACCAATGGCTCAGAAGATAACTTAGAACACACACTTGAGTAAATACAAACTTATCCCATAACACTAGGCCAAGTTTACGTTTAACAGTATTCCTTTAAATTTGAATAATAACCAACAATAATAATGTCCAATTGTTCATATCATGCTTGAGGTTGATAAATGATATACTTCACATGAATACAGGTATTCGGTTGTGTATATGTTATTAAACCAAGTTTACAGAAGTTAAATGACTAATATTTTCAAGGTATTCAACAATTCACATGTCTTTACACAATAATTTTCTAAGTCTCATCCAATCATGAGAAATTTTCTTCACCTTATCAATATCTCAGATGAATTACAATGTAAATGCAACAATTTATATAAAAAAATAAATGTAAATATAAATTATTTGTCTCTGCAATTAATATACCATCATTATTACACCCTTCTGCCAGATGTGTCTTTATGGTAAAGAGCTTAATTTCTAATCAGGGTTAATAATATATTGCACACCCAATTTTATTTAATCATCATTTTACTTTATTTAACATTTATTGACTTAAATTAATTTTATTTACCATCAATTTATTAGCGATTTATTAGTGATCAATTACAAACAATTTTAATTAACAATGAACAATTTTGCTTTATATAAGTATATTCATCTTTTGATTCACTAAAAATAAATGTTCATTTATCCAATTAAATTACTGATTATTAAAATACATATAATTCATGGATATAAATTAAGAGATTTGCACATTTTTTTAAAAGTAACCTCTTTTACTAATAACGAGTTTATATATTCAAAACAGCTATATGTTAAATATTAATACAATTATATCATGCAAAACAATAGTATTTAAAATACTTTACCATTCAGTTACATTACCAGCATTGCACTTACAATTTCCTTTAATCTAAAGCTACTCTAGTAAAAATTTACTTACATAAAAAACTTATAAAAAGATAAAAAATTAATAATGTACATGCTTTATATACTGAAGTTATATGGCTTTTAAGCTTTGCATAGTTTGAAAATTATAGTACAATTATCAAAAATTGTAATACATTCCTTGACAAAATTTTTGCCCCCAAAAAAAAATTACTTATCATAAAGATTTCCTGCTTTAGAATAATGACTGACCCACATTATTCTGTTTAATCAACAAATCTACAGTGCATTGCAAAATATTTCATAAAAACAAAGCCTTCAAAATAATTCTACGATACTTTAATCAAAATCATTCTGTATAATTTTTTTAGATCATGCACAATTTTTTAAAATTTGTTACTTCTACATTGATTCTGGTAGCATCTTCAAATTATGGAAAACTGAATGAGAAAATGTATAAATAAATATTATAATGAATTTAATAAGTTTATGGATGAATAAATATGGTATAAAAAAAAATCAATGCAGTGGCAGCTTGCCCATAACGGGCAATAACATTACTGATTTGCTAGTTTAACAGAATGTAAACAAAAGTTTTAGAGTAATATAACAATGATGTTAGAGTGAGAAAATGTAAATATAAAGTGAGTTCCCAATTGATATTGCATTTTGTGCTCTGTATAAAAAACACATTTTCAAGAGAAAAGCAATGAAAAGGCATGCAGTACCAATATCTGCCAGCTGGGCTGTAGTCAATATGTATTAAACCAATTCTCAATGGCAGGTGCTACGTGAATTTTGATTAATGTAATCAATCATGCATTTATTTATGACCTGATTCAGATCTTTCCAGTTTTTTAACAGGTAGCATTTATAAAATTATAAGTGTAAACAAGCTTATTTGAAGATACAATTGTGACACAACTTCATGTACCTGATAATCTATTATTTTTACCTGTTCTGCTGTAAATGTTTTTTTTATTCCAACTTTTCAGTCACAGTTTTTTAAATAAAATCATGCATAGCAGAGTGGAACAAAGTACACACTAAGGGATCATTAAACCTGATCCAGTTGAATTTATGTAACCTGAACAAAACAATAAAGTTTAAACTTTTGATAAAATAATATAAAATTTCATTCACCCCATCTTTTGTAAATTTATTCAAATTAGAATATACAGTTAAGTTATATACTGTAAATTCAACATTTTTAACCTAAGTAGATTAATCACAAAAACAATAAATTAAAATAAAAAAGATGAGAATAAGATTAAAAATCAGGTGAAAGAAATTAATTACTATTTCAAATAGGTGACTGTATTGTTGAACTCTGTATGAAACATAATTTTATAAATTCCAACTAAAATGAATGCTTACACTTTCAGCGGTAGAAAATGCTACCTATTAAATGAAAAGATTCCTTGATTTTTCACAGCAGTATTCAGGTAACATTGTTGCCAAATTAAATTATTTTCGTTGAAGATTACATTTTTAATATTCATTTAACATAACTGAAAACAGTTAGCTTACCTACAAAAATATTTGTTTTTTCGGTTCAATACAGCTGAAAAAGAAATGAAACCAAGAATTTAGGTAACCTAGTCCTCATTTAAACCTACCTCACATATGTTAAGCAGATAAAACCAAATTTGAAAAACTGATCACAAAAATTTACAAAATAATACATAGTAATTCAATAAATACACTAACTGTTTAATAGAAAAATAAATTTTAATAACCATTTCTATTTAACACTCAACTACTTTTTACTGCTTAAGTTAAAACTGCCTGTTGTTTGTATTAACCAGTACAATGTAAAATTAAATAGACTATGGATGTACAGAAAATCTTTACGAGTTTCAAAGTTCTTATTAATTTTAAAAGCTGCCACTGAGTGAAAGTATGAGCAATGAAAGATACTGGGATAAAAAAAATAATTAAGAAATATGATAATATTGATCAATGATGAAAAAACATTTATGACATTTTTAAATGACAAACCAACTAAGTTTATAATTAACAGATCTTTTTTCCTTAGGTAACTGCAATTAATTTCTTTCATCTGAATTTGAAAAGATATGGACTACTGAATAATACTTTGAGAATCAAACAAAAAGTACTACAAAATATCTTGCTCGCATAATATTACAAAATCCTTCTGGGTCACGCCTACAGAAAAATAATAATTTCTTTATAGAAGTGAAATTGTGAACAAGATCTGTTTAATTAAAATAAACACATAGAATTTATCAACTAGTGTACATATAGTATGTTTTTCACATACTACATAACTCCTGGGCCTGAAGATTTTCTGATTGAGGTGGTCAGGATTGTGGTTGACATGCTGTTTAAGGTCTTAGATGCATTCATCTACATCCTGAAAAATTAGCACATGCTGATGGATTGGAAGATGTTACGGTTGTTGACAATCAATAAGGAAGGACGCTCTGCCAATGTACCTTGTGCCTATCGACTTCTTCATTTGATAAATTAATTTTACAAAACTGTTTGAAAAAGTGCTGGTAGTGCAGCTTACTGATACATCACTAGAAACAGTGGCCTAAGTCCATACCAGTTTGGTTTTCGGACAGGAATCTTGATGACTGACACTGTTAACAAGGTAATGAATACAGCTAACAGTGCAGTTGCTGAATCGAGACATAGAAGGAACATCCTGTCACTCATCTTCTTTAATGACAGGAATGCCTTCAACAGCCTGTTATGGTTGTTGATCTTCGAATGCTAGCAGATAAGGGGGTTGACGTCTATTTGACAGGGGTGCTTCAGTCCTATCTGTGCCGTGGGACTATCACATTTAGTGTTAATGGCAGGAATATGTTTACAGTTGATTGGAGTGTGCTGCAGGAATCCGTGCTGTCACTTCTATTGCGGAATGTTGTCTACGATGGGATGCTGAGGTTAATGTTCCCTTGCTTGCATTTGCCGATGACTTTGTTCTGGTCATAGTGGATAGGACCGAGCAGAACATCATGGCCTGGGACAATGAAGCCTCGAATTAATGAGGGCCAGGCTATTCAATAAAGAACTGAATTGGACACAGAGAAGACTAAGGTGTTAGTCATGGCCAGAAAGCAGAGACCAACGTACTTGGGGGAGATTGCCTTCAAAGTACAAGATGTCAGTGCTTCCTAGAACTTTAGTGAAATACTTGAGGTATGGCTGGATGAGAGACATATGATCGAAATCATGGTTAAAGCAGAGGATGGTGATTGTGCTGTGCAAGCTTCTCAGTAATGTTGAAATGACGCATGTAATACAGTGTTGTGAATTTGATCCTGCTATACGGAGCACTTGCCTGGTTTAGAGCTCTAAACACATAGTGTAATAATAGACTGACACCCTTGAGTGGGTCCAGAGAAGGATGTCTCTGCAAGTCTGCTTGAGCTACAGAACTGTCTCCTTTGAGGTGGCAAACAATGAAAATACCACACATACAACCTATATAATAGTATCTGTTTCACCAGAATTAATTATAATGTTTTATTATTTTATAATTTTAATAGTTGATCACTTTTTTTTTGTCTTCAGTCATTTGACTGGTTTGATGCAGCTCTCCAAGATTCCCTATCTCGTGCAAGTCGTTTCATTTCATTATACCCTCTACATCCTACATCCCTAACAATTTGATAGTTGATCACTAGAAATCCAAAAATATGAAAATTCAAAATCACCTAGATCCCAAGATGTTTGAATTACTAATGTTCTATTCTACAGACAAAAAAATGCCTTATCTTACACTTGAACTTTATGAAACAACCATAAAAATATATAACAAACATTTTTAGACCTAATAAACTCCTAGACAATATCTTAAATACAGTGGAACACCAATTATTCAAAGACTGAATCCAAATAATTACAATAAAGGTTTATCATACATATTATACTAATAATGTTTAATGGATATCACACTTAATAAAATTACTTAACTATTAAAAAAAAATTGTATTTCAGTATAATAAAAAACATTCAGAACATATGCACAACATAATAAAAAACAGATATAGTAATGGATTAAAAAAAATCCATTGAGTATTTACTAATAAAAGAACCAGAATAAAATTTTAAATTGCTAATCAATTAAAAATTTACTACACTAAAGAACTTATAGAAAATTAAAAAAAATTATTAAATTTTATTATTACTGAGAAATATTTAGAAATACATTTCAGTACTACTGAGAAATTCAGCTGACCAATTGTATTTTCATCAATCTTTTCAGAAGTTCATTTTATAATTAGTTCTACACAGGTCTAAATTTACATATATTTTGCACTATATGAATTCTATAAAAGTTAACTCAGTAATAAAAAGATCTATAAAAATACATTTCCTTTTGAAGCAAAGCTTTATTTGAATAGTATTTTAGATTTTCTTAATAGTGTATTAATTTTTTTTTTTAATTACTTAGTGTAGATGTAAGAAGTCTGGATAATTGGTATTTACCAATTGGTAAAAAAAAAAACAAAAAAAAATACAGTATTATACCACTATGTGTCTTCCAAACAAAAAAATCCTTCAGCAATATTTTCTTCAGCTAGAACAGCAATGATAGTATTACAGAACAGCTATTAGTTCTTCAACATAAGTAGAATGTCTGTTAAGTATAAATCTGGCTTGGTTTGTCATCAAAAAATAATAACTTTGTGTAAAAACAATTTTTAGTTTGATGGACAAATGACAACACAATTTAAAGTAATGATAAAAATAAGAGGAGTAGTACAGGAAAATATGAAAATATGTTCACATTTCACTTACATAACAGTCAAAACAAAAACTATGAGGTGTAAAATTGAATAAGGTAAATAAAATAAAACAACAGAACAAAACATAGTTAAATGACAACTACAAAACGTTTTTTTTAATGTTAGAGCATCCTTTTAAAGAAATATTTTTAACCCAATAATCATTGGTGTGAAAAAAAAATCTTCCAGTACCTGAGACAGATCTCATAATCACCCATAAATGAATTAAGAATGCAGACTGATAACTCCATTTGTTACAGCAGCAGAGAAAACTTCCAAGTTGTAAGATAGAACTTTTTTAACGTACTTTATCTAACATCTTTAATATTTTTCTGTAAGGCATAAAAATTACATATGATAGAAATCAAATTCCATAAATAAATGAATCCTTAAGACCCATGCTATACAAAAGTAGAGACCTTTAATTTTTTAGAGGGTGCACTACATTTTTTTAAAAACTTTAGTTTTCTATTGGTAAAATAACTATACTGGAGCATTTTAAATATATATATTGAAAAAGCTTGAATCATCATATCAATGTATATATTTTCTTCTACAAAAATAATTGTACATATGAAAAAAAAAAAAATCACATAAATTTTAATATCATACCAATACATATAACATAGGTACAATCTCCAGTGAAGCTGTTAACATTAATAAAATAACTAATTAAACACAAACATATATAAAATTAAACAAAAAAATTTCAAATAAATTCATGCTTACATACACCATATCAGCAGGTGTACCAACAAGTCCTCCAGCTGCACCAGCTCCAGCAGCCATTAATACTTTCATTGTAAAAGAAATAGGTTCTCCATTTGGTGAAACTGTTTGTTTTGATACCTTAAACAAGTTAATAACAATAAAAGAATAACATTTATTAAAATCAACATAACTTTGTTTTGAAAATTATAGGTTGCATGTAAATTATATTGAATATTAGAACTTATTCACTTATCTGCTATATGGAAGATATATATATATAAACATTGCAATAACAAAAAGAGGATTTAGATGAGTGTATATTTTTCATAAAACCCAGCAAATGACTATTAAAATATACAGATGGGACTAATTGAAGAGCAGCTTTATAGAAAATATGTTTCTAGGAAACCTGAAACATTGCAAAGGAGTACAACTGCCATAATTCATTAACTCATACTAAATGAGGAAGAAAAGTAAGAGAAAAGGAATAATAACTTCTACTATAGTAGTACTACTACCTATAACCTCTACTCAACATTTTAAATATTTATTAAAGAATGAAAACAAACATAGCAAATAAGTACTAACAATCCATGAAACTTCTTCAGTATAAAGTAGTCTATATCATTGTCAAAATTCCTTTTTTGTAGGGGTATAATGTAATGGCTAGAGAAGCTTCCAGAAGAAGAAAGAAAAAATCAAGAATGAAAAATCCAGAAAACTTAACAAAGAAATTCTTTCTATAAAGAATTTATAGAAAAGTGTAAAAGGTGAAGGCAGTAGAAATCATTACTCTTAAACAAAAGGGCTGGGTCAGGTACTGGTTCTACAGGAAAAGCCCTAGGCCTGGATATAGAAATACTGCTTAGGACCAGCAAGTTACAGTTTCAGTTTCCATTCAGTATGTGATAAATGCAAGAACAGTATGTGGGTGTCGAATAACTGCCGCCTTGGTGAAGTACCTAGGTTAGGTTGAATTATTCATGTATTTGATTATGTGCTCGTTCAATTATTTAAAGAAAAAGCCTGAAATTAATGAATAATAATTGTATTTATTATAGTTTTTGTTTATGTAATTCACAAATATATGAATGATGAGTTATAACAAAACAATGCGAGTATTCAAAAGATGGAACAGGACTGCCCGATTTTAGTGCAGAGCCGGCTTATATAGAATGGATGGAGCCGAGTAAATCATCAGGAGCTGTGTCTCAACATACTGCCCACCTAAAATCATATGATGACTTTTTTTTTATAGTATTAAAATGAAATGTTCCAGTAAAAATATTAAAATGATAATAATGCTATAATTGTAAAATGAATGTATTATATGATTTTTTTTTTTAACAATGTAAATGAAGATACCACCAATATATTACAGTAAATATGAGTTTGTTGACAATCATATCATAAGAATATAAATCAAATGAAATTACAATAATATAGAATGAAAATAATTACATCAATAAAAAATTTTATTTAAATCAACCAAGTGAGATTGTTAACAGGCTTAATTTATGCAAGTATTAGACCTCTGCCCGCTATCAAGAATCATAATTGGACAAGATTGAAAGAATTTATTCGCGGTAGTAGTACATAATTAAAACCAATGTTGCTCTGTTCTTCATTGGAATGTTTTTTGATTGCGTCTTTATATCTTGATAAGGATTACATTTATTATTACTATCAATATTGTTATTGTTTGTATTTTTAATAATATTTTGATAATTAGGATTCTATTGTCCTTGTGAATAAGGTAACACGTTTAAATTTATATTAAGATTCATTTTTGGTACATGCGATTTCCTTTGTTGTGAATTGATGGTTTTCGTTGGCATCTGTAGGTTTTTTGTAAAATCAAATCATTGTTTTTTAGGGGTAGTAAAGAGTCTTCCCTTTTCAGATATTTATATGTTTATGCTTCGATTGAGGAATAGTCTCTTGAGATGACTTATGCGATCTATTTTGATAAATACTGTCACCATGTTGCGACAGATAGTTATGATCATCATTGAAATTTGAATGATCTAGTTTATTCTTTGAATATTAATTATTATTATTGTAAAATTGTTTGATCAATACTCTAGGTTGTGGTTTCTCAGTAACAAAATGTTTTTTTCGACGTTTGACCTTTGTTGTCTCATCTGGATTTGTTGATACCCAGAGTAACATTAATTACGTTTCTTTAAATTTCCTTCAATTATTTTTTCTTCATTACATTGGCAACACATGATATGTATGATTGAACTCTACCAATTTTTTTCTGTGACTGATTCTTAGGTAAACAATAAGTATTAATCTAAGATTTATTACTTTCTAATTTAGAATCATTAATTTTTTCCATATGAGTGTTTTGTTTCTTAGCAAAAATCTTACATTGATTTTTTTTAATAACATTGATTAATGGAATGACCTTTCTGCAGACAATTTGAACAACAATTATTATTTCCCCAAAAGGCCTTACGATCATCAGTGGACAAGTTTAAAAATTTCTTACATTGATATAAGTAATGATTTGAATTATAGAATGAACATTAATTAAAATTAAATTTTGAATAAAAACTTGGCATTATTTATTTTATATTGTTTGTTAGGATTTAAATTAAAACGTTTGGTTAAAGATTTGGTTGTAATTTTATAACATTGTTCTTTGGTTTCGTTTTCTGTATTTTATTTGCTTGTTTGAAATGAATGAATTAATATTTTCTAAAAGTTGTTGTCTGGAATTAAGAAACTCAATAAAGTCCTTAAAGGTGGGAAACCTTTTATTTGATTTCTTATTTCATAATCTTAAAGTTTTATAATCAAACTTAGATGTTAGAAATTGGACTACAACATGTGAGGATATTTTTTTAATAAGATTAGACAAAGTATCTACAGATTCTCTTTTTATAGCATATGACCTTACTATGCAATTGGCATTATGAGATGCAATTAAATATTTGTTGTCAAATCCTGATTCTAACAATTCTAGAGCTATAATATAATTTTTGTTAGTTATAGACAAATCTTTAATGATAGCTACGGCTTCATCCTTCAAACAAAAATGTATATAGTGTAATTTTTATATATTTATAAAATCATCTCTATTATGTATTAAATCAATAAACATATTAAAATAGTGCTGCCACTCTTAACACATTACCTCTAAATACAGATATATTATTAATCGGCTATAATTGTGTTTATTTAATTGGTACAATTGAACTAACTTCTTGATTAGATTTTTTTTGGCTATTATGTATACATTTTTTTATTTGGATTCTATAGTACACAAATCTTCTTTGACTTGTACACGATCCAAAGCTAAAACTTCATCAAAGTATTCCAATTCAAGTTCTGATTGAATGGTGTCATATTTGCTTAGCAATTCAAGATTCCTTATTTTAATTTGTAAGGTAGCAATATCACGTGTAGCATCATAATTGTGAGTAAATGTTCCAATCCTAGTTACCTTTACTAAACGTCTTTGTTTAATTAATTGCTCCATAATAATAACTTAAATTAATGTAAATTATTGATAATGTAAATTAAATGTAACAATAAATTAAAGATATTATGATAAATAATGTTGAAGATATAATTGTTGTGATCCCTGGTCATATGAAGTTTGCTGTATACAAAGATTCTTGAAAAGATGCAGATTATACCTGTGATGCTAGAAGATGATTATTCTTGAAAGTTGCATATAACATCGGCAGTCGGAGGACCAAAAAATATGTCGACTGCCACCTTGGTGAAGTACCTCGGTTAGGGTACTTCAGTTGGTTAGTAACTCAGCATGAATTATTCATGTAGTTGATTATGTGCAGGTTCAATTATTTAAATAAATAACCTTGAATTAATTATGAATAGAAATTGTATTTATTGTAGTCTTTGTTTATGTAATTCACAAATATATGAATGATGAGTTATAACAAGACAATGTGAGTCTTCAAGCGATGGAACAGGACTGCCCGATTCTAATGCGGACCCAGCTTATATAGTGCAGATGGAAACGAGTGAATATTCAGAAGCTGTGTGAATCATATGGTGGTGCCAAGTGAATTGTCAGGAGCAGTGTCTCAACAGTGGGAGGATTTGGACTGAGTGTGCAGTAAACGTGTTGAAGAATGTGTCACAAGTATTCCATTTTTGGGCAGTGGTTGTTAAGTAAAGGAAGCTGTTCAAAAGTGACATTATTCATTTATAAAAGTGTAAGCTAGTTTCCTTTTGAAATTATTAAAAGTAAATAATTTTGTATAAAGTGAATGTTGATTTTGTGATTATTATCTTACTGTTATAATCTCTTCAATTTTTTTATTAATTTCTATTAGCTATTGCAGTGTATATAGTAAAATAGGAATTGTATTTTGATATTTATAATTGACATATTTTGTTCATTAACATTTTTTTAAGAGTAAATAAATTGAATTTGTAAAAACTTTTACATGTACCCAATATCTCAATATCCTTGCGGAACAGTAAATACACCATAATATGTTTTTCCTGTAGCATATTGTCAACAAGAAAACAATAAGGGTTTTCTTTTCCACAAATGGTAAGAAATAAAAATTGTTTAAACAATAAATCAAATCGATATTTCATTTATCATTCTGAAGAGGACTATACAGAAAAAACCTCTGGTAATTGATTACTGGAATAAAATTGGAAAGGGAATTATCAAGAAACATTTAGAAAAAATGTAACTTTTGATGTACATTTTGATTATTAAACAATTATCACTAATTAATTAAATGTAAATAATAAAAGTTAAACAAAATAAATAATTAAACATTACAATAAAAGTTAATGAATAAATAACACAAAAATCGTTTTGATTTTTATGTTAATTTTTTCTATTAGTTGGTTTATTTATTTAACTTTATGTTTTGTGTTTCCATTATATTTATTTTTATAAAATTCCTATGTATCTATTACTGATTATTTAACAATCAAACTGCCCATCTGTTATACATTTTAATTTTTTTAAACTGATTTTGTGCACTTTCCTCTAACAATGTGGTTGGTTACTCATTTGGTGGAGCAGTATTGACTGGAACAGTGACTGAAAATTAACCGTGATTTTTTCTCCAATACAGATTTGAATGTTCTTTGACCTGTCTAACCAGAACTTTTGCCTCTGGTGAAAAAAAATGGATTAGGTGTTTTTAGGATAGAAAATTTATTTATAAAGGTGATTAATGTCCATCTGATTAGTATTCTTCCTTAGAGAGCATTCCACAACCTAAGATTAAGTGATGATGGCATCTGGTATGTGATTAATGTTAATCTGTAAGGTGTCAATAAAATGGTATGCAATGCTTGTATTATAAATTTCATCTTGGAATACAGTATGTTATACTGGACCAGTAGCTGATTGTAGCCCACTGGGCTGGTCTAGTGGCTAACTCATCGCAAATAAGCTGATTTCGAAGTCAAGAGTTCTAAGGTTCAAATCCTAGTAAAGGCAGTTACTTTTATATGGATTTGAATACTAGATCATGGTTACTGGTGTTCTTTGGTGGTAGGGCTTCAATTAACCACACTTTTCAGGAATGGTCGACCTGAGACTGTACAAGACATCTACATTCATATATATCATCCTCATTCATATTCTGAAGTAATACCTTACGGTGGTTCCAAGGCTAAATACAAGAGAGAAGCTGATTTTACAGTTCACTGCTTCATATTTGAATTTTATGTTAAAGAAAATGATAAAACTGCAGTATTCATGAGCAGCAGAGTAAAACAAACTGTTCCAATTGGCGTTTGCTCTTTTGGGGAGCAATGATGAAATAGGAGCATTGTTTTTTTCTGGGGCCATCACTATTCCCTTGGCTATTCTATTTAGATGAGCTGTGTTTAATATCATTTAAAAGTTTTCTTTCTGTGATTTCATTACCTCTTACACAGTACTCTAAACATAGTTACTGCCTGACAGTTAGGACTAGTAAGTTACTTCTAAGGCAGTACTATTAATGAAAAAAGTCTGAAATACATGCAATATAGGCTTTTAAATAGGATATACATATAACTTTAACTGGATTTGAACATGTATCTGCAGCATTAGAATAGCTGTAATAATAAAAGTGATAAATTTTGAATTGGTCTGTGTAAACATTAATAAAATTAGATAGGACTTTATTAAAGTAATCCTTCATTTCCACCAAGTAACAAATAATTATTTGAATTTTCAATATGTTTTCTTTTCATCAACCTAACTGGTCTCTTGGCTTGATTAAAATTGGAATATGGTTTTAATAAACAAGTACATTAGATAATAAACTGAGTGAAACACTGCACGCACAGTTCTTCCGACACTGAACTCTACTTCTTAATCTTCCTATTAGTCACTGAACACAAGTTATTAAAATCTAATATATATATATATAATAAACATTACTAAACCAAATTTTTTTATTTATTAACTCTCTGTACACCTAATAACAACTCCTACTCCTTTTTGTTTGGTTGGATAGGCAGCAAATTGTGCAGCAGTGTGTGAAAAAATACTGACCCTGATCAAGATTCAAACCTACAGCCTTTCACATAAAAAACAGTGATGCAACCACTCCACTAATGAAGTAGCAATAATATTTCAAAAACAGATTGAAGTGGCACATGTCATTAAATACATGTTCATTTTACAAAACTCAATTGAATTACGATTGAATTATGCATATATTTTTGTACATATAATTCAACTCGATCCACCTAAGTACAGAATTAAACAAAGTAACATGACACTTACCTTATTTTTTCATAATGTCTACAATAGTACTTTCATGACAACCCACAATCCTTAGTTATAATTTTTCTTTATAAAATGTTTATTATCAAATTACATAATTAAACTCAAAATGCTAATTAAAATATATAATATATAAAATTTAAAAAATTAAATTAAGATTAATAATTTAATAGTTTATAAGGATTTTCAAATTTATAATTTCTTAAAAAAAATTGTTAAAAATTAATATTAAAATTATTGAAATTAAAAGTTACATATATAGAAAATATGACATCAATTATGATAAAATTAATATTAAATAGGATAAAAACAAAATGTATTACTTGTTTGGCCAGCGAGTACTATAGTACTCATTAGTTATATAATTTTATTCTTAATTTTTAACAATTTTTATATTTAAAAAAGTATTATAATTTGAAAATTTTTAATTTTTTAATCTAATTTAATTTTTTAAATCTTATACATTAAATTTTATATACTATATATATTTTAATTATCATTTTGAGTTTATGCAATCTGATAATAAACATTTTATAAAGAAGAATTACTACTGAGGATGTGGGTGGCCACAAAAGTACTATTATAGACATAATGAAAAAATAAGGTGAGTGTCATTTTACTTTGTTTAATTCTGTACTTAGGTGGATCAAGTTGAATTTTATATACAATAATTAGTACAGAGGTGATATGAGTCTTGAAAAGATTGATCTCAAAAGAATTATTTTTGTACATACATATATACAAATATTTTAAATAATTTTACATAAATTATTAAATAATTTACGAATTTTTATAATTAAACAGAACTGATATCCTAAACAATAAGTACTTATATTTTCTTTTGTAGAATAATTATTATTTATTGTTTTATATATTTATAAAAGAATATAATGTGTGTGTGTGTTTGTGTGCATTGTTTGTTGTATTCAATCTATTATCTCGTTTATAAATATATAAATCAATAAATAATAACTATTCTATAAAAGAAAATAAGAATATTTATTGTTTAGGATATCAGTTCTATTTAACCATAAAAACTCATAAATTATTTAATAAAAGCGTACAACATAATCAAACTAATAGAAGCTTAAAAGCAAACAACACAGGTAATTTTTATTGGGAAAATAGAATAATTTTAAAAACCATAAAAATGAAAGTAAAGAGTGAACAGGATGATGAAACATTGTAACATTTTAAAATGATAAACGACTTACTTTACTTAGATTGAGTAGACTTAGACTTACTTAGATTAATGGTGGAATTTGTTTTTTTCATGACCTTTCAGGGCTAATTATTCTTCAATATAATTTCTGGTATCTCTGTTGTTAATGATGTCTGCCTTAGGAAACTCTACTAATACATAACTGAATATTACCCTTGATCAACATTGTGTTTGCTTAATATATTGTTATTTTACGTGGTACTGACTGAAATGGTCATTAGCCACAAAAAATTCAACAGTATTACGCTGTTGAGAAAGTTCTCAGCCTGGTACAGAGATTGTGCAAGAATGATGAAATGGCTATGTTATTTATCAAGTATGATCCTTTAGATGGGATGCTGTGAGTTTCGTTGTTTGTTATTGGCGATCAAGAAAATTGAACAACTGAAAAACTGATAAAATTGAAGTTTGAACTGATATAAAATACTTAGTTTTAAAACTTTTAACCCCAATGGACATAAAAATTTGACTTTAAACAATTCATTCCCTTCGTTTTTCATGGTAAAAAGATGAGATGCTGAATTTAATTTTGGTCAAAATGAATGCCAAAAACTACAACTGATGAAATCATCACAAAAATTCTCAATGTCATAGTAAAAGTTCACTGACTGTGGATAAGAGAGGTTGTGGAAATTGCAAACATCTCAATACTGATCAATGGGTGCCACTTTTGTTAACTACTAAAAATGCATTTAACTGAACAATTCTAGGACATTTAGAATAATTAACATAATTCTACTGAATTTTTTTATCATCTCACAACTGTAGATAAAATATGGATTAAACATTACATGCCAGAGACCAAAGAGTGGATGGGAGCAACTGAAAGTGCATCAAAGAAAGCGAAAACAAAACCATCAGCAGGAAAAGTCATGACTAAAGTTTTTTTGGAATTCTTGTAGCGTGGTGCTCTTAAATTATCTAGAAAAAGGCAGGACCATCACAAGGGAGTGTTATGTTTCAGTACTGGACTGACTGAAGGAACCTATTCAGGTTTAATGTCTACATCTGCCCAAAAAGAAAGTGCTTTTTCATTCTTTCACTACAATAGGGCGCTTGTATAATATCTCAGGTTGTTGATGCAAAACTCTATGACCCTTTGCTTTGAAGTATTTCCACAAGCACGGTATTTGTCTCCCAGGGATTATATCCTTTTCCCAAATCAGAAGAAATGGCTAGCTGAATGAAGATTCACTTCAGATGGTGAGTTGGACAAATTACGTTTTACTAAGGGTAATAAAAAGTTGGAATGTCATTGTTCTAATAGACTGAATTCAAATATATGACTTTTTGAAAAATAAAAAAAATCTCTGAAAGATCTCATTTTCTTTCATCAACCCAAGAACTTTCTGAATGACCCACATAGCAACCAACTTCACTCAGTTTTTCTGAGGATTTTTTGATCTACAGAACCATTTTCTTGAATGTGGCATTGGTTGCCGGCACAACATCTACTTGATAACTTATAACTTCTAGGATCCCTGCTATCAGCAGATATTGCTGTACTGTGCAACTATCAGGATGCAATTGTATTTAATATCTTATTTTGTAAATTTACACGCTAAAAATCTTACACCAGGGAACATACAAATACTACACAGATCAATTAATTAAGTACTCAAGGAATTCCTTAATAATTTTCTTTTTTGAAGACTAGGATCATTAACAACAACACTTACAGAAAAATCACAGAATAAAGTACTGATAATTAAATTCCGAAAGACCTATCTTTAGAAGAAAATTCCATTAATTAAAAGGTTTAAAAAACTAAGCTAAGAGAAATAATAATAATATAAACTACCTATCAATTAAAAATTAACTAAAATTTAATTAAAAATATAAAAAAATTAACTTAAAAATATTTTTTTTACCATGACAAACTGAACCAAATTTTATAAAAAAAAAACATTTTTATAAACCTACTTCAATCATCTTTGCTAACAACTTTAGTGATTGTGAAATCACTAAAAATGTTTTGAAAATAGTTTTAGCAACATTTTATTATAAAATTTGGTTTAGTTTGTCACTGCAAAAGTTTACATTTTTAAATTACTACTTTTGTCAACCAACATTGATGTATAAAAAAAAAGATTAATTACAAGAAATTACCATGCAGGGAGTGGTATTAAATGCAAATAACTTCAAGGATGGCAAAATATACTGTTATTACACAGCACACTGTGAGTGTACATCCCCACATTACCAACAATGGTCTGCTTGATGTGCATAGTTTTACAGGAGTTTGAAGAATCTATCAAAAAAAAATAAAAAATAAACAAGATGTTTATAATTAAATAAAAATTGAATCTTCAAACTCAGTTTTAAGCTACTTTTAGACAATAATTTTAATACAGCTACTACTTTACAGAAAGTGATAAAAAATGATCTTGTGCAGAACTGTACAAGAATACAAACAATTTTTGTTATTTTATTTTCTTTTTGGGGGCGAAAAACATTTTTATGTTATCATCGCTTGGAAAACAAAATATAAATACAAAATGTAATAGAATAACAAAAATTAAAACAAAATAAAAGCTTAAAGTAGAAATTTAAAAACAAAACAAACTAAAATATTAAAAACAAAGATAAAATTAAAAAAGTTTAACTAAAATGTTAGACACAAAAACATACACCTACTGTAAAAAATCCAAAAACACTATTAAAAAGTATGTAAAATATTATTAACACTCCGGAGAAACAAAAACACCTGGTCCAAACCAAAACTTTATTTCCCAGGATTTGACACATAACAATTTATAAGCCTATATATAAATAAGTATATAAGGAAACGACAATTTAAATGAATGGTATTTTTCGACTCCTCATATCTCAAAATATAAAGAAAATTAATTTTCACTCCCACCATGCAACTGAAAGTAATACTGCACCTTTCTTTGAAAAGTTGATAAAAAATTAACCAAACTTCAATTAAATTAATTAATTATCTAATAATATATTAATTAATTAGTGTATTCAATATAAATAAAAAAAATCACTATATAAAGATAATCTACAAAAAATAATAATTTAATATATACTATTCATGTCAATCCTAACATAAAACACAATATTAAAATAATTTTCAAAATGTACATCATAGATTAACAATGTTCTATAATTATACTAGTGACCTATTTTCATTTTTATTTATATAATAAACTAAATAAATTTTATTTATAAAAATAACACACCAATGTATTTAATATGATCAAGGATGACAGTTTCTATTACTCCTATATTCACAAGGGTCTAACAAAATAAACATTAACTAAGCTCAAGAATTTATATCACAATTCCTTTAATAATGTTTATCTTAGCAAAAAGCTAATCCTAGAATTAAAAAAAAGACAAAGATAATCATTTATACCTAAGTTTTAAAAAAAAAGAAGAAAAAAGATTTTTCATTGATAATGTTAAAAGTTAAAAAATACTTCATCTGATCAATCTTTCAATTAAGCTCTTATTAGAAACTAAAATCATATTTTATATAACCACACTATCAAGAATTAAAAAAAAAACAAAAAAAAAAAAAAAACTTGTAATAAAGCATTTATATACAAAATTCTCAACTTTTAATGGGATAATCACATATTTAATAACATTATTGTTATAATTTTTCTTATAACAGCAACTCTATAATGGTCTTTTTATTAGTATAAGTTATTTCTCATAATAAATTTTAAATAGCAAATAGGAACAAGAAACCAGAAATCCTATAAAAAAATTGTAAAATGACAGATATCAGCCTGATAAATGTCTTAAAATAAGATATACTGTCATATCATATTTATCTTGCATAGATTTACAGTCATATTGTAAAAAATAAACCAAAATCAATCTTGGATAGAAATTCTGCGAGGAAAAAAACAGGTTTCCACAGGAAATCAATACAATTTTTCTAACAAAATTGTGTTGGATTGTCTTTATTATGAGAAAGCTTTTAAACAGGTATTTCAAAGTTAGCTGTAAAAACTTCTTTTCAATCGTTTATCTAATTTCATACTGGGACCACAATAATTGTAACCCGGCAAATGAGCTTCGAACACTAATAAATCTACAGCTTTATTGACTATAGAACCAATAATACCACGTCCTTTCTTCTTATTTTTCCTTACCTTCACATCTATATATATGAACATTTTTTTCATTCAAATACATTATTGAAATAAAAATCTAAATGATTCTTTAATGTATTTTAAATTAGCTGAAGTAAGAATGGTAAAATATTTCATTTAAAACAATTTTTTTACATTTTTTACAATAAACAGCTTTTTTTTGCAACATTTTCATGGATAATGATTCTTTAATGTATCCAAATTTAGGTAGTAGGAATTCCGACTATCAAAATATTTCATATAAAGTATTTTTTTTAACAATAAACAGCAATTTTTTTTAACAACATTTTCAGGGTTAATGATTCTTTAATGAATCTAAATTAGGTGGTGAAAATTTTCACCCCCAAAATATTTCATAAAACCAAAAAAAAAATAAAATAAATTTATCAAAAAAAAAGATTATTTCGCGTTTAATTACACTAAACCGATTGAATTATAAAATGCACTGTTTTATGAAGTATTTTTAATTTTGTCATTTCATCTGTGTTAAGTGTAGATTTAATTTCATTTTCTATATGTCTTTATGTTAGCGGTCACAAGATCTGTAATTCGACCATTTAATTCAGCACTCATTAATTTTTTTTTTAAGAGCCTCAATTGCATTTGTCATAAACTTTAAAATTAAACACGTCCGCGCCATCAAACACATTACACAATCTATGATTTTGTATATCATAATTTGCATCTTTTGTTTGGGAAAACCCAATTCCTGGAGGACCTGGAATACCTTTTCCACTCTTTCCTCGTTGCCTTTTACTACCTAATCTTATTCGTGTTCATGACATTTCTATATAAAAAAAAAAAAAAATTAAAAACCAATAATCTAATCAAATTCAACATCTTTCAATCTGTAATTATGAATATGATTTCGTTTGATACGCTCTTGTTTCCAGCATAATATTCACCCACAAGGGTATAGAATCTAGATACCAATTCGTTTGGATCATCCCAATATATATAGACTGGATTATAATTAAATTGATCATGTAGTCCGCTACTTAAGAAAGATGTGGCTGGTGTTTTATATGGTGAAACAGATCTATCTGTTCGTTTTGGAGGAATAAGCTTTCTGATTACATCGTTATATTTGAAGGAATTATTCGTTTTTATGGTGCCAGCATCTGTCAAGCCCACCCGTTGTTTCAACATTTCATCATAAGTTTGCACATCTGTTTTCTGAACTTTCTTCAGATCTGGATTTTTATAAATTAACAACTCTAAAATACCAGGTGTGGCTGAATATATAAAACCTTTCAAATAAATTTTATCAACTACAAATTTAATTTCTTTATTTCCTACCTAATGTGCTCGTATCTATAGTTTTATCATATTTCACACCATATACGTGATTCATTAATACTTTTGGACCTGTTTTTAACATTTCTAAATATGGTTTTATATCTTCTACAATTTTAATTGTTTCTTGCGTTTCAGAAAGATGTGTAAATGGAGTGTCTGGCATTGTATATGCGGTTTGAGTTTGTTCTAATGGTATAGTTGTTTGTTTAGATTCAGACAACGTGGTTGAACCGCCTACACCTACTACTTCTTCTTCTTCATCATCATCATCTGAAACTTGTAAATATTGCTCCAACAAACTCTGTTCACACCTATCTTGATGTTTTTGTAAATTACCTGACAATCTATCACCCAATTCGCGTCCTACACTATCAATATCAGTTTCAGTTTGAGGTGGTAACAGTGACTGGTTTTGATTTATCTAGTTTTCCTTTAATTTCTTTTATGGGTTCTATTATCAGTTTGAAGCGTTTAGCAAATAAAGCATCTTCTTCAGCCAAACCCAGCACAAATGCTGCATTTTTACGTTTAAAAGCTTTATTACGCTTATCAATTTCAACTATTTGTTTCTCCTTCTTGTACATTGTTCTAGAACGAAAAAAATTAAAATTCAACGATTAGTTTATTCACGTAAGAAAGCCGCTCCTCAAATCTGAAGATCGACTTTATATGAAAGTACGCTGCGTTCGATCAGCGTTCAATCAACAATTAAAAATTTATTGATACCGTTTCTATTGCGACCTTTATTTTTGTCACTCTCTTATCAATAAGTAGAAAACCATTAACGGTTCGCATTCCAAACGTGTTCGCATAATGATTTAAAATCATCAAACGACATGTCAACGTTTACGTGTTCATTGTAAATGTGTTGTAAATCTAAACCATCTTGTCTGAATATTATTAAAAAATTACAATTGTCTTGTATCAGTTGTTTTGGTTTTTTAGAATACTTTGTGCTAAATGAAAACAATCTATTTCATGGTGACGACCACGCGCAAAGTAATCACAGATACTGTTTTGTTTTTCCTTGTAATACTTATAAATTTTACAAAATATGTATTAGATCCAGTTAAATAAAAATTAAATCCAATTTAATTAAAGTCAATTTAGATCTAATTTTATAATGGAAATACAGATGAATAATAAGGTACAGAGGATGGTAAGGACAATAAAGAATGGAAGGCTATAATGTAAATACCAGTTCAAATATTACAACACAACGTGATAGTGGTTCATGAATCAAAAATGTAATTCAAAATAGATTAAAAATAATGCACACAAAAAGCTATTAAAAGAAATAGTGTTATTTTTAACCTACATGAAAAATAAAACTTTTTTATCAGAAATTTAAATCAATAAATGATACAATTAAATTCAACAAAGAAGAAAAACCAGTTTTTAAATTTAATACTTTTTTCAACTAATCCTATTAAATAAATAAAAAATCATCAATGTAAACATTGTATTTCAGCAAATAATAGAAGGTGAACAATTAATAAATGATTTAAAAAAATTAAACTTACCTCATAAATACCAAAACATGTTGTTGAATAGCTTAGTTGTCGACACAAAGATGCTGACAATCCATTATACAACGCTAACACACCATATTGCCTAACTACATTTCCTGTAACTTTTATTACAGACATTTTTTCTTGTTGAGTTTGTAAGTGAACCTAAAAGAAAAGATACAGAATAACATAAACATTTACAAAAATATCATACTAATGGTTTAAAGAAAACAAAACAATACACTTAAACTGCTTTTGAATTAGTTTTTAACATTTCAAGCTTTTCAGAATCTGTTTGTCAAATTTACAATTACCTTAGATGGGAAAAGTCCAATTACAAATGTAGATAATATCCTTTTCATACCCAAGAACTGCATACAAAAATATAATATTTCTATTGTAACATGTGGTTTGAAGCTGTAGGTTAATGATGTTTCCTTTTCTCTTGAGATGATATTTTTCTGGAGATATTTTCTTCAAAATTCCAGAAGAATTTTTTCCTGATCCTCAAAATCTGAAATGACTTTGCATGTCTTGCAAATATATTCCTGCACCCATACATTGCAAACTTTTCACAAAAATGGTTTGTTTCATTGTTCAAACAATTAAATGTTAATTGAACAACAGTGTTTGCCAGCTACCTGCTTTTTCAACACACATATGGAAGGTTTTCCATAAAATATGTTAAATAAGTTTAACAATCATTCACAGAATGATTCACGGTCAGGATCAGCATTTTTCATAAGCTAAACATTTCCACGTCATAGTTTTTTTTTTGGTAAATTGCAAAAAAGAATAAAAATAAAAACACACTTCAGCTAGCTGCTTATTACTTCCTTGTATTAAGTAAAAAAGTATTGCGATCGTGAAAAATTTCATTTTTTAGATTTTAACAGAAATATCTATTTTGAGTAGGTTCGGGGAGACATCTGTACGTACGTACGTACGTACATCTCACATAACTCAACAACGATTAGCCATAGGATTTTGAAATTTTTGATTGAGGATTATAGTACATCTAGTTTTGCACCTCCCCTTTTGATTGCAATTGACTGTATCAAAAGTGTCAAAAAAAGCCCAAAATCTAAAAAATTTGTAAGTTTTTTTAACTTCAGTAATAAGACCTCATTGAGAGCTTTTCAACGATATATCATAAGTGGTTATTATTTTCATTGGTTCCAGAGTTATAGCAAAATAAAATTTTAATTAATGAAATATTTGGATCTTGTAAGGGGAAGGCCCATCGGTTTGAATCCAACATCATCTCCTTTTTTTTAATTTAAATATATTGATCTATTAATAATCTCTTGTAAAACAATTTGTATGATAAATAATAATAATTCAATAACAATAAAAATAAAAGAAATAAAAAAACACATCTCAACCTCTTTGAGGTGTGTCCTCAACATTTGCTTACCAGCTTCCAATGCGAAAGATTTCATAGTCCACCTAATCACAATACTTGGAAAGAGAATTATTAAAAGTCAGACTTGAGCAATTATTCTCAATATTTGTAATTTTTTGAAGAGAGAAGGTGAAGAAGGACAAGCAAAAAATTTAAAACAAATTTAGACTCGTGTTTCTAAAGCAACCGATGTATCCGTTACATCCCTTCAGTACATTTTAAAGTAACAAGAACTAGTGGAAATGAATTCAGTACTCCTCATAAAGATGGCCAAGGAAGAAGTTGAAAACTGACCTGGGCAATTTCAACGAAGGTGTTATTCAAGGGACTGTGAATGAGTATTATTTACAACATAGAGAAAGCCATCTAAGGAAACTTGTCATTAATAAAAGAGCAAATAATGTTCGAAGAGAGCATTTGAATGTTCTCATGTGATTATGAAAAATTGAAGCTTCCGATGGAAAAAAGCTGAAAACAACATAAAAATTTTAATTGAAAATGATGATATATGAGATAAAAGGTTGCATTTTCTGCACCGCATAATGTGGTAAAGAGAAGGAAATTGTCCAATTATATAAACAGATGAAACCTATACATTCTTCCCACACGAAGGATCAAGCATGGACAGATGGTTCTTCAGAAGGGTTGAAAGTTCCCATTTCTAAACGAAGTCGAGCAATAATAGTTAATGCGGGAGAAGATGGTTTTACCAAAAATGCCCTCCTAATATTTAAGTCAGGTCAAAAAGGGGCAATTACCATGAAGATACAAATTTTAAAAAATGGGCTGTTTCAATTGCTGCTGAATCTATAATATTATCAACTATAATATAATATTATAATATAGATCAACTGGCTCATAAAAAACAAGATACCATTTTCACATGAAATGTTCAAACCTGAATTGTATACTCCGATAAAACTACATAAACCGCGATTTAAAATGTACAAAACAGATTCTTTCTTTGCTGAAAAAAAGACACACTGTTGTCAGATTACCGCTTTATCATCTGGACTTAAATGCTATTGAGAATGTCTGGACATGTGTTAAAGATTACATTGCCCAAAACATTTAACTTAGAAGACACAATAGAAATGGAAAAAAAAAATTAGAGAAATAAATGTAAACTTCTGGAAGGCAGTTTGCAAAACAAATTATTTAAAACTTGCAACCATGTTAGACAAAATTTCCAAGAGTTTTATGTAAAATTACACGAAACTGATTTCAGTTCCGACAGTTCCATGGATGTCAGTGGTGATGAAAAGGACATACTGATTGGAGTTGAAGAAACAGTGTAACTTGGAAAGAAATTAAATATGCTGTGTGTTAGGTAATGTTTTAATTTAATTAGTTTAGTAAAAATTATTTATGGAAACAATATGGAAATGATGTAATATTATAATGTGATTAATTTTGGAATTACAGTAAGTCAGTGGCTTTTTTAATAAGTTAATTTTTTACATTACTACTAGCATCAATATTTTGTATGATTTTTTTTATTATTTCGCTAACAAATTAGATTCTATTGACATCAAATGAATTAAGATTTATGAGATTATTTATAGCATATGCTTGATTTCTGTAGTGTCATTAATTGTATGTTGGACATAAGGTAATGATTCTTAGAAATAAAAAACATGAATTAATGTCACACAATAAACAATCATACAGCTTGTTTAGAACTAAAATAACGCATAATTAAGACAAGATCAAAGACAGTCTTTCTTTTACTGAAGTAGAATTACGATTATCTACTGAAGTGTAATATTAGGGACAAAAGGAAATTTTTCAAAGGCAAAATTATGGAGCCGAGTATTCTTAACTAAGATTGTAGATGAAGGTTTGCTCTCTGTATTCCTGCCTGTAGACAGAAACTCTCTCTGTTACTGGATCGAGACAACTAAGAGTTCATCCAGCTCATACACCACCACTTGCCAAAAAAACTGTACTAGCAATTCATTTAATGAAAACATAAAATGGTGGATTAAGTTTTCATCACCATCGAAATGCTTTAACATTTTTCTCAACAAAAAATCATTTGAGCAAACAAATTCGCATCTTTTAATTCATGATCTATTTGAATTTTACAGGGCTGTAACCGTAAGTCCTTATTTAAGATTAGATAGATCAATAGTTCACCGATATTCATGTTTAATTGCAGAACATTTTGGACCATGTTATGGCAGTTCAAACTCATATCAATGTATTCTGGCATTCTAACACTTTTTGCTGCTTCTTTATGTTTTAAATTTAATGTGGACCCAGTTGCCTCCAACTTTTTAAACCAATAAGAACATACAGTATCTGCTCATGATGCAGAATATTGAATTGATTGCATAATAACCTTTGTTCAGTGGTCACAGTCACCATTTTTATAAAACAATTAATATAGAAAGCACAATGTGTACTTGGCCAGTGTTCCATGTTTACTAAATGGCATTAACTGACTGAAAACATATCAAGCAGAGTACACTCACCCAAACATCAAATGTATAACGCAGCTTTTAAATTCTTCCACTTCACTGATGCGCTCTTAACATTAAAAGAATATTTCAAATAAATTACCATATGTTACACTTTACATTTGCTATAATCTCAATAGATTGTAAAATATTTCCAGATTATTCAAATTTATCCATCTGAATTACATCAGTGCTGTCTAATGTGGATGAGTGGATAGCTACTGTAGATTAATTCATTAATTTTATACAAAACCGATATGTTTTTTACTTTTAAAAATTAAATGTATAATTTTTATAGAGTTGCATATAATAAAAAAGAAATATATACTGAAAAAATTACAATGCGTAACATTAATGATGGTCAACCAGCAGAAATTTACATTACAAAATGTTTATCATTCTACTTACACATAATTACCTATTAATTTCAAGGTTAAGAGCTACACGCGTTAACATTGGTACAATTTAAAAAGAAAATAACCTGCAGTAAAACAGAAGAATTAGCTTCGTGTAATAAAAAAATGTAATATAATTCATATAATATTGTTTTTTCTAGGCTTATTTTGACTAAATTTTATAAAATTAAAAAAAGTCATAAGCAAAAAATTCCAACAATAATCCTTAAGAATAAACAAACTATGAACTTCCAAGATAAATTCTAATTATATTAAGTTAATGATGTATCTGTAGCAGCTAAGTGAATCTTTACCGACCAAGGTTTTGCTGATTTAGAGACCAACCACAGATATCCCCAACATAATCTGCTGCCAAAATCACCTGATAGTCTTCAAATGTCTGTCTAACTTCTTTATCAGAATTTCAATTTTAAGATACATTGTTACTTTTTCTTTTATGCTTACTTTTTCTGTCCATCTTCTTAAGTAATCTTTTATCTTAAAACTATTAATCATTCCAATACCATTTTCTTTATTCAATTTTAATTTTCTATCAAGTCTTTAGAATATGTAAACTCAAGAGATCGAAGAAGAATGCCAAATATATTTTAAGTTAGTACACATTCTAAATGAAATCATTTTATTTATATTTTTTATAGCTTTAAGTATCTTCAATTTATTTAGTTTGGAAATTCAAGGTTTACATTTTGATTTGGCATGGAATTTTCATACACAAACAACAAATTTTCATATCATATCTCATTTATCAGATGCCAGGAAGGATATCTGTTCATAAAACTTAAAAAAAAAATTATACCTAACTCCATAAAAACTGGGAAAAAGAGGCATAAGGGATAAAAAGATTTTTCTAATAAGATATTTTTTCAGTATAATTCTTATTCAATTACAATAAACAATTTTAATTCTTTTGAATAATACTAATAATTTGCTCTAAGTATTCATATGTCCATAAGGGTAGAAGCAGTAGATAGTTTGGATTCTGAAGAGATTATTATCATCACTTGATATCTGTCTAAATGGTACAGCAGTCAAGGATGCTTTCTTCTTTATCAACTGGTCATAGTTCAATCAATGACAGCATCTTTTAATTAAAATCAATTTTTAAATGAGCCTGACAAAATAGAAGAGTAATTAAATTAAATCATTTGTTTTTTAAATAACTTACATTACTAAATCACATTACTTTGATTCTGTGGAAGCACATGTTCTTTAAAAATAACAGATTGATTACTACACATTATTTTTACAAATTTATCTTGAAAACAGTCAAAACACAAGCAATTTCATCTTAAACTGTAACTTCCAATTCAAGTCCCATTTAGTAAAAAGTAAATAGAATGAACATGTAAAGTTTAGTCTGGGAAATGCGATTGAAAAACAAATAAATCAACTTTGTTCTATGTTATAGAAAACTCGTCCGTAAGTTGATAGGTTAAAATTTTTATTTCTTTATCATGTAATTTTCTATTTAAGCCAAAATCACATTTGGTAACATCTTTTTTAAATTTATTAACCACCATATTACCTAATTTCATAGCATTAGGTCAGTTGATTTTTAAATATTTAAAGCAACAACATTCCAGTGAGAATCAAGATAAATGTTTTATATAGTACAACTGGAAACTTCCACATGAATTAAAATAATTAAGTATTTAATTTAAATGATTAAGCATTATATTTGAATAACACAATTAATTTAAACAACACAATAAAGGTTTTATTAACTGAAGTAAAAGTAATTTGTTCAATCTAAATTTAAGTTACTGGGTGTAAAAACTGTTCAGTAATCAGTAACGTGCTGCTCTCATTCTGGGTAAAGATACCCTAATCTCTCACAGGATATTTTTGGGGATAATACCACCGGCTAAAATGCTCCTATGATTAGGTTTATTTGATCATGTGATTGTTTAAATGCTCAACTTTGGGCTGAGATAATTATCAATTCTTTCTAACAAAATATAAATGAAATAACACAACTAAAAGGTCACACACAGTCACAGTTTGTAATTTATAAATATTTTTATGTTCTCTAGACACTAATATGTTTTTATAAAAATAAACATGTCAACAAAATTTTAGAAAGTTAGAAATTTATTATTACCATATCTATTGGTCCTGAAATTTATTAAGCATCATAAATACAATTTTAGTAAAATTCTGGCAAAGCAACAAGGTTTATCATGTTCTTAATAGTCTAAAATATGAATCTGAGGGCATAGTTACTCTTTATCACACAAAGAACAGTAAAAAAAAAAAGTTAATAACAATAAAGTATTCGGTAAATGAAAAATGTAACTGAAGTTACATTAATTGAAATTTAAGTATATAAATATTAATGAGTAACCTGCCAGGCTAGCCTACTCGTCATCATAAAATAAGATAATTTTTAGAGTTAAGAGTTCAAAAGGTTTGAGTCCTTGTAAAGTCCTTATAAATGAGTTGCTTTTATATGGAGTAGAATGAATAAATGGATCAAAAATGCTTTCAAAAATTTAACAATAAAAATTAAAAGGATTAAAAAAATAAGAATTAAAAAAAAATTTAAATATTCACATATAGAAAATGAAAGATATATTTAATATTAAAAAAATGTTGTGTGAAATAGTTTAAAAATAAATCATGATAATATAGTTCAAGGCAAGGTTATGTCAAGGAAACAAATTTGCTAAAGTTTTCTCTAATCTAACATTACATTCAATAAAAGCTAAAATAAGAAAAAGAAAGGATCAAAACTTAAAATATCAATTTTTTAAACTTTAATTTACAAAACTGAAAATCCACCTGTAACTAGTAATGTTTAATTTTAAAAAAAAGAAAAAAATAAGATCCTGTAAATCCGACTTGATAATTAAGAATTTTCTATAATCACTGATATTTATCTATTTTTCAAGCTGTTATTTAAAGGGTTATATTAGATAGCTGATGAGCTAGATGATTAAAAGGACCCAAATATTTTTATTAAAAATAGTGATTTATTTTCAGCTAATATACTCTAAATACAATTTTGATAATGAAAACAATTTGATCAAGGAGGGAGTCAACTGGGACCCAAAATGTTTTCTAAGAATTTTTATTTTTTTCTCAATTATGCTTTTAACACTGGATAATTTATATGAAGACTGTATATATACAGTGAATAACACTAAAAAAAAAAAATTACTAATGCAAAATAAAGTAAAAAATAAAATTTTCTTTTCATGACATTGCTCTAATACACTTACTTAATTTGTAAATGCACAAAAGTGTGAAATTAGTGTATTAGTACATCTGCAGTTACAATATGGAAGACTATAATGTTTACAGTAAAGAGCCATACATTCATATTAGTAACAGAAATAAAATCAGAGGAGCGAGAGTAAGAGAGAATGAGAGAGAAGAGATTATTATGGCTGTGACAGTATACTGTCACAGCCGTAATAATAAAATTTAATAACAAATTGCAACAACATATTTCATTATTAAATTAAAAAACTGTTGATAAACAGAAAGTTAATGTCATGAAAATGACAACTGTCTTACAGAAGTATATTCATAATAAATAACAAAATTTTACCTAATTATAAAAAAAGCATTCATTAAAACATGCAGTTCAGTCAGATACAATATCAAAAAGTAATCTCAATTCTGAAATATACTTTTATCAAAAACATCCTATTGACAAAGAACAGTTTTACTGCAAAAATGTAAATTCAACTACTTCAGTTTTTAGAATTTTGTGAAAGTGCTTACATCAAATGAGTAATAATATCAGAGCAAAAAAGTGTATTATTGAAATATTTATCGAGTGTATATAATTTATAAAGGTTTATTTTTTTACTAATTTTTGATTAGAAAAATATAGTTACCAACCAATCTTATACCACATTAATTAAAAATTTCATTAAACTTTTTTAACAGTGCCCAGAATTACTTAAAAAACATATACACTAAAAGATTGTCCAATAAAATTCAGATAATAATCATTAGAACTACAAAATTAATCTATTGTATATCAGTTTAAAATTTGACAAAACTATTTTTCTTGCGCACTATTATTGCTATAATATTTATTATTAAAAGTTAATTTATCACCCAGCAGTTTAAGATCTGACAAACTAATCTTACCAGGATTGTTCAGAAAGTTTTTGGCCTGATACAAAGATGGTGCAAATATGACAAAATGACTTTATTATTTATAAAATATGATCCTTTAGATGGTGTGTTGCAAATTTTTAGACATGTGAATTTAATTGTTTGTTTGTAATCATTGAGTAAACACACAGGTTTTGACATTTTCTGAAAAACAATTAAAATTAAAGTTATAATAAAGTATTTTGTTTTAAAACGTTTAATTCTGATGACATACAAAAGGTTTTACGAACCACTTCAAAGGATTTTTTCCCTTTGTTTTTGGCAGTAAAAAAGAGGGCTACTGAATTTAAATATGGTTATTCATACTTTCAAGATGATGGTCAGGATGCCCAAAAACTGCTATGATTGACAAAATTGTAACAAAAATCCACAATGCCATATTAAATAATCACTGAATGAAAGTATACAAGTTTGTTGACATCTCAACATCTTGATATACCACCATGACCACTACATTTTGCATGATATTTTGGATATGACAAAACTCTCTGCTCGAAGGGTGTCATTCCCAGAGTTTGTTTGATGTTTAATAACAATAAATGAAACACATGTTTACTATTACATGCTAGAGAACAAACAGCATTCCAAACTAAGGAGCTGGTGAAAGTGTGCTAAAGCGAACGAAAAAAATTCCATCTGCAAGCATAATCACCACTGTTTTTTTGAGATTTTTGTGGAGTGGTGCTCACATTACAGACTACTTGGATAAAGGTAGGACCATCACTGGAGACTATTACAATTCACTACTGGTTCTACTGAAGGGGCCAAAAATAAAGTGCTGTTTCACAAAGAATGGGCTGTACACGTCTCGAGTTGTTACTGTAAAACAAAAAGAATAACACTTCCACATGAGCTAGATTTAGATATCAGCAATTATTTTCTCTTCTCAAACATGAAGAAACGACTTGCTGGGCAAAAATTCACTTGAAATGATGAGGTCAAAGTAGAGACAACCATTTTTTCAACTACGTTGAAAAATAAAAAATAATTTTTTAAAATCTTGTGTTTCTTTGTCAGAGCAAGAAGAAAATTTCGAACAGAATAAAAAAAAATTAAAAATACATTTTCTTTTACATAAAAGAAGATTCGATAATTAATATTTAAAGCAAAATTAAATGGTTAAGCTAATTAATGTAGCAAGTAAAATAAAAATGTATAATGATTTAATTTTTCCTAACCAAAGAAACAATATAGTTCATTAAAACTTCTTTTTTTGTTAAGTTTTCTTACATAACTGTCTAATGAAAAAGTTCCAATAAATTAAAAAATTCAAGTTATATTAATAAAAAAACCATCGATGATATTTCAAGGAGAAAATTTAGAAGAAATGAGAAGTTTGTCTTTTTATACATTATTATACTATTTTATAACATATCAGCTGCTCATTGCAATACAGCAACTTATTTCAGATTCTCATCAATTAGTGCTCAGAAAGTCATGTAGTTAACTAAGATACACTGAATACATGAGCGGCAGATACTAAAACAAAATTACTAACGCTAAGCGAATGTATTTTTTTTAATGTTTGCAGAAAAAGCCAAACTAATGGATAGAAATGCCTATGACCTAAATTTGGATTTTTTGCTTCTTACAAAATCTAAACTAGTTGAACCTGAATCTTCCAAAATAATAAACAAGTAATTGTTGAAATGAGTAATATATGTTGATTTATTAGTGTCCTTGAAATTTTTTTTTTTTTAAAGTTGAAAAAATTTAAAAGTATATATTTATATAAATCCACCTTTATAACAAGTTTTATTATGGCAAGTAATCCATAATATGAAGAACTAATACGAAATAGTTCTGACCAATATTTCTAAAATAGAACCTTGTGAAAAATTTCTACAAAATTTTGACAATTCTGGTTTTCTTTCGTTTTATAATTTCACTACAAATTTCACTTTTTGGTTTGAATATCAATAAATATGTAAAAAATTATAAATTCACAAATTATCTATGAAAAATAAATTGCTGTTGGAATTACGTGTAGAATTTTTCTTAAAATGTTTTTTTTTTTTTTTTTTTTTGTTTTGGGCAACTTAGAATCTACATTTTATCCAAAATGAAATTAACTAACTTCATTTACACAAATTATTAAAAATATTGTTTTATTCTGTGAAAATAAAATTTAGTAGTCCACATAAAATAAACAAACCAATTTCTAAAACTTATAATATTATACAATACTTTTAGATTAAATAAATAAAAATCATACACAGCAACTTCGCTAAAGCCATAGTAACCTTTCAAGATTAATGAGTTAAATTGTTAAACATAATTAATAAATCAAATAATTTTTCCCTTTCCAATTCAAATCTTTTTTTTTATTTTTGACACCCTTCATATACATCTTCCAATTGTGCAATTAGAAGATGTGTATGATTCAATAATATACACACAATTCATCCTTCCCCATTCTCTTATCCCTTGGCCTCTGCCTCTTTCTTACTTCTGGCATTTCCATTACTTCCCATTCTATATTTTCAGTTTTCCACTGATTGCTCTATTCTATTAATTTTGTCGAATAACTAACCCCTTGATATTATATCTCAGTTGGATGTATTTTTTCTATACCTTAAATTCGCTGGTTCATATTTTTAATAAATAAATATGAATATAAATATACATTATGTAAATATGAATATTACATTATTGATAAGACATGAGTTGAGGAAAGCATATGATGTCAGAATGAAATGTAAATCTAGAATGAACAATACATTAATAATTAGAAAAATAATAACAATAAAATATCAGCTGGTAAAATATGCTAGATGAATATAAACAAAAATTTATTTACTTTTACAAATGAATAAGAAGAACAAGATAGTTTATGTATTTATAAAAGTAATTAACTAGCAGACCCAGCAATGCTTTGCTGTTGCCAACTGAACATTATGTAAATTAACACAATTTAACCTTTCACTTTATCCCTTTTTCCCTTCTTCAGTTTTCCCCTATCTCCCTTTTTACCTTTGTGCTTTGTGGAAAAAATTATTCACCTTAAACAAAGATTTGCCTACTTTTATCACTACAGTCAATATATTGGTTACAATACCAATAACAAATTAATTATCAATAAACCATTAATAATGTAAGTTTATTGGAAGTTATGAGAAGCTCAAAATAAAATGTTCTTGATTAAATTCTTTACTATAATATCAAAAGCTACAGCAACTAAACAATACATTCACAGGAATTCATCCACGTAAGACTACTCAAGCAAAAACTAGTGCATTTTTAAGTTACTTTCACTAATAACCATAATAATAACCAAATTTTACTAATAAATCAAATATGCTGATCTCCATTGGAGAACAGTAGTATCTCACACTTTGTTCTGATTTTCCCACAACTTCTAAAAAAAATTACATCACTAATAGTTTTTAGTAAGTTAGTTTGGTAATTGATAAAATCAGTATATTGGTTGTGAAAATATAATTAATAAATAAAGCCAGGTAATCTGAGGTGAGCTCAAGACCACCTATTTTTAATATTTTAATGAAATAATTATTTTGTTATAATTAATAGATGTTTCATTTACTGATGATTTTCATTGATCGCCACTTTCACAGAGATCTCTGCTTCTTCAGAATGCATTTTTTTTATAACAAGCTAATTAAAATTTTAGAGGTAGATGTTTGCTAACTAATGTATATTTTATTTCAGTTACTGAGATAACAAACATCTATCTCAGTGCTTTAAAATGTTTAATTATGTTTTAAATTTATTTTAAAACATGTATTATAATATTAATTATAAATATAATACTTAGTATTATATTAATACTAATTATAATACTATTATTAATACTTTATTAATTATTATTATTAATTTAGGTAAGGATTGTAAAGCAATACAACCTTCGACGCAGCCTCATCGCCCGAATCACTACTAGGCACTGTTTTTCGTTTTTTAGGCTTCTCCTCGGCCCCTTATCAGGGACACCAGCCTTAGACAGGTCAGCGATATTAGTTGACGGCATAATGACGGGTGATCATGGCATTTTCTTAGATCTTCTAAAGAAAGCCTCAAATTCCATTTCCTCACGAGGCTCAGCCATCCTAGGAAGGGGAGTTCACCAGATAATGAAAGAGGGCGAAATTCCTGAGAATTTGAGACCCCACTCGATATTTTTTTGGGAGTCCGGGGGAGGTCAAGGGTTTTTTTTTGGGGGGAAGGTAAAATGTATTTCTCCAAATCCGAAAATTGGAGGGGGTCAAAAAAAATTTTTTTTTTGTGGGAAAATATGTGGTCCGGTGTGGATCGCATAGATTCAAGAGAGATTTGGGATACGGGTAAGGAGTTATAAGGAAAAGAAGTTTCCCGCCAAAATCAGTAAGGCTGATTACAAAAAATTTTATACTCACCATCTCAGGAAAATTTTTGAAGTCCTTATTTACCCGAAGAATGTTGACTTATTTCTTCCTGCAGCAACTTGCCGATCGACTTAGAATAATATTCACAAAAAGGTTATGAAGAACCAACTTCAATGTATTTCTTATAGGAAATACAGACCCGTCCAAATTTTTAATTTAAGAGAGAGTTTAAATCAGATCTTAATAGAGCACAGAATACCTGCCGAATTACTGCGCAGTGCAGCTAAGAAAATTAGCTAAACTAGTCATTCATCAAAAATCTTAACCAGATTTCTGTACAGAATAATTGAGAGGAGAGCGGAAGAAGTGTTACGAGAAAACCAGTTTGGTTTCAGGAAACGTAGGGACAAGGGAAGTAATTTTAGCGCTCAGATTAATAGTAGAAGGAAGATTAAAGAAAAACAAACCAACATATTTGGCATTTATAGACCTAGAAAAGGTATTTGATAACGTAGACTGGAATAAAATGTTACAGCATTTTAAAAAATTAGGGTTCAAGTACAGAGATAGAAGAACAATTTGCTAACATTTACAGGAATCGAACAGCAACAGTAATAATTGAAGAACATAAGAAAGAAGCCGTAATAAGAAAGGGAGTCTGACAAGGATGTTCCCTATCTCCGTTACTTTTTAATCTTTACATGGAACTAGCAGTTAATAATGTTAAAAAACAATTTAACTTAGATCCGGAGTAACAGTACAATGTGAAAAGATAAGGATACTACGATTTGTTGATGATATAATAATTCTAGCTGAGAGTAAAAAGGATTTAGAAGGAACAATGAACGTCATGGATGAAGACCTACGCAAGAACTACCGCATGAAAATAAACAAGAATAAAACGAAACTAATGAAATGCAGTAGAAATAATGTAGATGAACCACTGAATATAAAAAATAGGAAGAGAAAAGATTACGGAGGTAGAAGAATTTTGTTATTTGGGAAGTAGAATAACTAAAGATGGACGAAGCAGGAACGATATAAAATGGCGAATAGCACAGGCGAAACGAGCCTTCATTCAGAAGAATAAAATGTATACATCAAAAATTAATTTAAACGTCAGGAAAACATTTTTGAAAGTAGATGTTTGGAGAGTAGCTTTATGGAAGTGAAACTTGGACGATGGGAGTATATGAGAAGAAATGATTAGAAGCTTTTGAAATGTGGTGCTATAGGATAATGTTAAAAATCAGATGGAAGAATAAAGTGACAAGTGAAGAAGTGTTGCGGCAAATTGATGAAGAAAAAAGCAATTGGAAAAATATAGTTAAAAGAAGAGACAGAGTTACATCCCACATATTATGGCATCGTGGAATAATTAATAACGTGATAGAAAAAAATTACAAAAATATATTTGATTACATATAAAAAATTATTTTTTAAAAAAGCTTTTATTTAACTAATATTAATATTAACATTAATAAAAAAAGGAAACAAATTAGAAAAACCCTGTAAAAAGTAAAAAATAAGAATTAAATTAAATTGAAAATTTTAAACAAAAAAATATAATATAGTTACAAATATAAAAATGCACTGAAAAGTAAACAATAAATTATATAGATATCTAATAAATAACCAATAAATTAATGTAATAATTATTAAATTTTTTAATTAAAATAATGAAAATATTTAGTTAAATATAAGTGTGGCGCAGTTTTTATAGTATGCATTTATTGAGAAAATTATTATTTTGCTGAAAAATATATGGTAAAAGAGCGATTGAGGTAGATGAAAAAAAAAGAATGCACTAAAAATGCCAGAGGCTTATGCACCAGTTTTTGATGCAGAACATGAGGGTGTGTTTCTGATAAAGAATATGCATTTATTGTTAAATTTACGTAGTAAAAGAGTGGATTTACTGAAAAAAATGAGGTGGATGCAAAAAAAAGAATACATTAAAGAAGCCTGAAGCTTAATGTACCAGATGCTGATGCAGAACCTGAGGTTTCTGTACTATTCACAGATTTTTGACCAAAGGCAATGTAACACGTTTATTAATAAAGTCTAATGTTTATTTAAAAAAGCTAACAAAGTTGTTACACTTTTCTTGCGTTGGTTATTCTTATGTAATGAAAAAATAATGATACATGTAAAATGTTTTAAAAAATTGATATTTTTAAACTTTGACTCCCCCACCCTTAAAGAACTTTTTGGGGGACACTTGCACTACTGTTACCCCTAGGAAGACAAAAACATAATTAGTTTAGAAAATATGCAATAAATAAAAATAGAATAAATTCTATTTTCTCTATACGGTTCATCTAAGTGTAACATCCAGCAATAGTCTACCATCATCATAGTAGTCCATTTTCCTTGATACCTCCTTTTCATTTCTTTCATGTCCTGATGAAAATCTCTCACCAATCTCTTTGCTAACGACATCCAAATTTTCAGGAAAATAGTCCAAATGTGAATTTAGGAAGTGAACGGTCCCTTCAAGCTCATGGAACGGTCTAAATTTTTGTATTTCTGCAGCACTTTCTAAACAATTGATTTGAAGTTCAGATCCTTCTTACTGCCCACAAACTTAGTTACAAAGTCTTTAAAGACTCCTCACCTTCTTTTTCTGCAACTTCCATTTGTTTCGCAAAATTACCATCTTTGAGAAGTTTTCTAATATCTGGACCAGTAAAAAGATCCTCTTCTAGTTTGGCGGTTGATAAGAGTAAATTTGTCACAGGTCTATTTAAAACATTTACCTTCTTTTAGTAAGGCTTTGACAAATTGTTTCATCAAGCCTAACTTGATCTGCAGAGGTGAAAGGAGAATTTCATTCAGATCTATTTAGAGCTTTCTGGAGCACATTTTTGTTTCCAGGTTCTAATGAAGCTCTTTTTGGACTATCTTTCCTTATACAATGATTTCTCTGTCTCTGATATCCCATTGACACAAGGGAACTTTGTGTATCCTCCTTGCTGTCCTAGGAGCATCGACATTATTTGGAGATCATCGTACACAATCCACTTATGATTGATGTATTTAATTTTATCAGGAACGAATTCCAAATTATCATAACCGTCTTTTAAATGTACAGATTGTCTGACGGGTATTGATGGATACGTATTCCCATTGCTCTCTAATTTTTCTCTGATTTCTGAGAAATTTTTTAATTTTTCTCAAATATGCTATAAATTCTTTAATTTTTCACAAAAAAATTATATAACTTCTCATTTTCTACAAAACTAATAAAATTTCAAAAAAATAAAGCAATATACTTCCATAATCATTTATTTTTATTTTCTGAAAAAAAAAATTTTACATATCAATTTATTGAACACATAACAATGGTATATCTATAATTTACAGACATTTTTACATAAATTTTGTAGCATATATTATTAATTATTATAATACTAACATAAAAAATTTAATTACTTATCACTGAACAAATAACAAGATTAGAAAACTTTAAAAAAAAAAAATCAACAATAAATGTTGATAAAATATGTTGTATAAATTAATGTTGTAAAAATTGTTGGTAAGTGGAACTTTAATTTATACAACTGTATTAATACCAACGGTGCCAAATGCTTAGTAAATTAAATTGCTATGTTTACGTTAATTGCACAATGTTTGCTTATTATCCATTGTGTCTTCAAGTACTGTGCTTAATTTTTAGTTAATGCACAGAAATTGACCAACTGAAATAAAAAATATCCTTAAAAAGTTACATTTTTTATTAAAAGATTGCTTAGGTAAAATAATATCTTCAACACAATAAAATTTGATATATGTAACTGAAAAACATGAAAACAACTATTTTTATATCAGAAGTAAATGTCTAATGAGAAGATGCTTAGATTGACTAACAGACAGCTGAGGCAGCTATTATTTATCAAAGTTTAGAAAGTACAGTTGACATGTAAGGTGGGGACGGATTATTGGACCATTGATAGGGTTCTTGTTACCCATCAGTGTTACAACACTCCTATATCACGAAAAAATTATGAGCAATATTACATCTTCTTCATTCAATAGGATTACTCAGCCACTTACTATTAAGTTAAGAGTGATGATATGTGTCAAAATGATAGTTATTATACAACTTGAAAGAAATTAACATCAGAAATGAATTTCATTAAGTATTTTTTAGAAATATCCAAACAATCCAGTTTGATTACATTTATCAGTTCATATGGTACTAAATTAAGTTTTTTTTAAACAATCTAGCTTATGAATAATTGAAAATACAGCCATAACTTGTTATTTGCAGTTTCATAAATTTTGACACACTTTTCAATATAAATAATTTGTTCAATCATCAGCATCTTCAATATAGACATAATACATAATTTACGTGCAAGAGAAAAGTGATTCTAGTTACAAAAAGGCGAAAAGATCCTTCACATATGAAGAATTTTTCATAAAAAATTAGTCTGGCATGTCAGCTTACCCATATTCTTGGTAATATGGTGGTGTAAACTGATCCCAGCAATTAAAATATAGAAATATTAGCATCTGAATCCCTTAAAAAATATTTTTATATCCGATCTGCATTTAAATTAAATCCTCCATTTCTCCACACAACTATGGACGGTTAATTAAAGTTACATTTGGATGGAAACGACAGACTAGCTAAAGGACATAAAAAAAAGAAGTTAAATACTCATCAATATAATTGAAAACAGTAAAATAAAAGCAAAATTAAATAAAGTATTAATAAAGAAAAAAGAAGATTGAACATTTATGTGACACTTCAACATATACTCCATATTAAATATTATTATAGTATTATATGTATTATATTAAATATATAATATAATATTATATCATATTATATAAATATATTTAGTATTATATAGCGATATAAGAGTACCATAGTTTAGGTACTCTTATATCACTATATATATACACAATAGAAATAATTTTAAATGAGTTGAGAAATCGTACTGTTTTACATCTGCATTAATTGCATTTACTAACAATAAGTTTACATGACTTATTTACATACTAAATGTGTAACTTACCATTCATTCATATTAATATTTAAACAACTGCATAACTTAAAAAAAAAAAAAATCACAATATATAACCAGGAATATTATAATTTCACAGAATTGTGACAGTTTATTTAGTGAACTATTAAAATTTCAAAACAAAAAAAAGTAATATTTATTAACAGACTTATGTTTGTTACAAAATGATTTGTGGCATATTACAATTTTCTTTTGTAAAGTATGTAGGAGATAATTATGAAGAAATTTCTATAGATTAAAAAAATAAGACTTTCAATAATATTATAAAGACTTAAAGATTAGAACGATTATAAAGAGTTAAAGATTTATGAAAACTTCATTTTAAAAACAATCCAACTGTTGTTCGTCAACATGGTACAAACCATGATATTTTGGTGAAGTTACTTTTATTATTATTAGTATGGCTTTACTGGAGAAACAAAAATTCTAAACAAAATTTAGAATTTTTTATAAAAGGAAGGCTTCATAAATAATGATTCACAATCAGGACAGAAAAGTTATTAAGCTTCAAGCAAATTCTACGTCATTTAAGCAGATTAGTTAATGCTACATAAAATCAATGAGATACTGATCCTATAGAAGAAATAAGTAGAGTTATTAGAAAGAAAACATGCACAACAGGATGATTATCCAACAGGAAAGAGTTCAGAAAATAAAAAAAAGTAAAAAATAAAAATGATAACAAAATTTATTGCATTTATATTACTTCAAATACATTAGTGTATAATTAATTGCCTACATAATCCAGTATTGCTATTTTAAATTATTTTCTATATATTAAAAATAAAATATATTTATATATTTAAATAGATTAAAACAGAGATAAATAACTAATAAGAGAATAATTAAAATGAATAAATGTATGCAGCAAAAGCAATATGTAAAAAAGGCTTTCCCAAAACTGTTTAAAGCATCAAAATTAATTCCTGTTGCAAGCGATAATATACTTGAATCCCTTGCTTTTACCAAAGCTTACAATAGGAAAAAAACATAGATATAACAATAGATTCACCTTAACACAAGAAACTATTAAATTTTTAATATAATAAACTGTATTAGATGTGATATAAAAACCAAACTGTATTAGATGATATAAAAACCAATAATAAAGGTTATACGTCTGGAATACCATAATTTCAATGGTAACTAAAGAAAAGTCTTTCTTTTTTTATGCAATGCTTAATGTAAAAAAAGAAAGACTTTTCTTTAGTTACCATTGAAATTATGGTATTCCAGACGTATAACCTTTATTATTGGTTTTTATATCATCTAACATTGCATAAATAAGTCATTCATGTATATTCATAGCTTCAAGCTTATATATCAGAACTGAACAATTACATGGCTTAAAAAACATATTTAATCTTTTGAAAAATGTGAGTAATTGCATCAAAATTAAGTCTTATTGTATAAAACAATTTAAATTTAAGATATAATGAAGTTAACATTTTAAACACTTTCATGCCTACTATTTAAAAATAAAAAGATAACATATTTAAATTTGTTACTTAAAAAAAGTACTAAATGAATTACTTTTTTATATATTTATTATAAAAAAAAATTAAAATTACTAAAATAATGTATCCTACACAACAAGCTAGTCATAAAATAAATTTCAACTTTTTGTTCTTTAATAAAAAAAAAAAAATTGAACAGTAAACAAAATTGTTAATGGTAATGTTATACTACTTTAAGGAATGCAGATTAAAGATTGGAATGTAAACCTACCTGAATAAATATTTTTACATTTTTAATTAAATTTTTCAACAACTTTGAAACTAAAAGAAATATAAAAATGGAAGTAAAAAGCTAGTGTAATGAAAAAATTTAAGGTGAATAAAAAATTAAAATAAACCACTGATCAACAGAACTTAAAAAAAGATATCCTTCAATTTTTGATCTTTCATAAAAAAATGGTACAATTTATACGTTGATGAATTAACTTAGAAATTAATAAATAAATATACATATCTTTGGTATATAAAATACCATACCAATAAAAAGATATAAAAATGCTGATATTTTTAATGTATTACACAACAATGTAGAATATATAATTAGTTTTACTAATGTAAAAGTTGATGAGTAAATTAATTATGTAAATTACAAAATGTTTCTGATTAATGAAAAAGATCTGTTTTATTAATAAAGTTGTAAATAAGCTAATCATAAAGATAAAAATCATTAACAGCATTTGGCTAAAATATACAAAATTACTTTAAAAACTATGGAATATAAAGGGATACAAAATTATAACATTAAAAGATATCAAATTATATATATTCAAAAGTAAAAATCCAGTCAATAATTACTTTTTAACATAGATTTGTTTACTGGGAATGTTTTGCATTTAACCAAATTCAATCGATTTAAGTATATTCCTGGCATCATATGCTGGCATTAAAATTGTACAGATGATGACATGTTAAGGAAATAGAATTATTGCTATGCTTTGGTTTATTGTCAGCAATAGCAAACTGGCAGCATCACATAATAATGCTAACAATCAAGCGAACAACAAAATTGAATGACAACTCATTATTTATAGACAAAAAATAAAAGTAAATTAACAGATGATGTAAATCCCAGCATATAAGTCAAATATAAATTATCATGATGATTTTGGCTTACTTAAGGACTCTGGCAGCAGGAAGCACCAACTAATAATGCATAACATAAATTCCTGAGAGTATAGAGTCATTACAATTATTTGATAATGTAAACAGATAGTAAAAATGATGTATTACAGATTCCTTAATATATTGTGTTTTAATACAGCTGATATATATCAGTAATATAATATTACTGTAATCCAATATTTTCCAATAATCCAATAACTAAGTTAAAAATTATAGATCTGAAAGTACAACACTGAAACTAGGTAAGGCAACCATGTTAATAAAAGGAAACAAAGCTTTTGTGTTTAGCAAAATATAAAGGAATTAAAAAAAAAATTCAAAATGCACTATGTGAATAGACAGATGGTGATGACCTAAATTTAATCGTAAAGCAAAATGAGTAAATTGAAAGGAGCTTAATTAGTTGTTTAACACTCGCCTAAAGAAATTTTTAGAAATAAATTTAGTTGTCTTTTAACATCCATTTTCCAAGCTTTTCTTTTTACATAAGTCATATGGGAATTTTTACAAATGTATTCCAATCCCATCTAAAAGAGAAAGAGATGTATGGAAATTTATAATACGTGAAAAATGTCTGTTACGGATTTAAACCAGAAACTCTGGATTAAAAAAAATCTTCAACTCTGTCACATAGATTAGCAATAATTTTTTTAATAAACTATTTATTTATTGTTACTATCTATATTTCAATAAACTGAAGTTAAAAAGAAAAAAGAATCTTCTTATTTTAATATCTAAAGTACTTGTTGATATCAGCTTTGTTAGTTAATAATCATACTTTCGGTTTCAAAATTTTGATTTATGTGCCAAGATTATAAATTGCTTTGATTTTAATATTTATTCAAAAATTATTGTTTGCTAAATAAAAATGAAAGCAGAACTCAATCTACATGACATACTGTCATCCAAAATCCATGCATAAACAAACAGTGATAGCATCTGCATTGAAAGTTACTTTTAGATTATTAAAACGAATTAATTACAGAATTAAAGAAATCAATTAATTATCAACATCTTAAAATAACTCTAAATCAAAAATAATTTTAAAAGAATTACTAAAAAACATTACATGTCAAAAATTGAGTAATTAGTACTAATAAATTCATTGTACAAATCTGAAAATAATTAGTAACTATCTACCTTAAAAATATAACAAACTATACACTAAATGCTTTTGAATATATCTGATATAAGAATACTTTTTTTTATGTAATAAATTTAAATAAATAAATAAACATATAAAATATGTATAATTTAAAACACATATACACTCACTATAGCTGTAAACAAATATAAATTAGTAGCACTAAGTTAAAATCCAAAAACAATTAAAGTGAAGTATTTTTGTTTAACTTAAATTATTTTAATCATTTTCTACACTATCAAACAGAAACACTGCTGGGAATATTTTAAAATTATTCCAGATTACATTACAAGCTACAAACAATCCAACTCATAAAAGAATTAAAAAAAACAATCATTTAAGTACTTAAAACTTAAAGTGAGCCAAATTTGTTTCTTTAATCATCTTCAGAAACTAATACTTATTTGAAAAACTTATATAATTTATATGGTAATTGCATAATTCATATTCTTATTCATTACATGAGAAATTACATTAAATTATTTTGATAATAATTACATAATGAATACTTTTTTGTTTAGTATACTGTTAATATCTATACATCTATTAAGTTACATCAATTAGGACAAAACCTAGTAACATTATAACATATACAGAATATATACAAGGTGTATGAATATACTACTTACTACAAGAAATATCTTTATGCAAGCAAAAAACACACATAAATTTTTCAATATTCCTTTACATTTTTATTCTAATTTTATATAATACATATAAAAATATATAAATGTATATGTATATAATAAATACAGTCTCTAAATATAACAACACATAGGTAACCATCATCCTTTTCCAAAGTTACTTTTAAGAAAATACAACATATTTTGTATATTCAAACCATTTCATTAAAAATTTTATTTTTAACGATATAAAACAACAAAAAACTAATTTAATTCTTTAATAATCACAACAGACAAAGTATATACAAATAAAACTTTTTAACAACAGGTACAACCATGATTAAAGGATATAAAATCATATAGAAAAAGCAAAAGAATTTATTAATGAAGAAACTTTTTTAATTTTCAGTGGATAATTAATTTAGTAGAATCTCTAAAAGCAGTACGGAAATAAAAATTAAAATAAATTTTTGTTAAATTATACAGAAAAGGATGTCCTTCATTTTAAACATGCAAAAAATTAATATGTTAAATCGTTTTATTAGATGTAGATATTTTTTTAAATTCATTAGTCCCTGTACTCTAAGCATTAAAAAAAAAAAACTTTAGTTTTAACCAAAATATATTAATTAAAAAAGAACTAAATCTGATTGTCGAAGAATAAAGTTTCAGAAAAAATTTAAGGGCAGCGTAAAAAAAAATGGACAGGATAAAAAGAAAAATGTAGAAATTCATAAATTTTTCAAGAACTGGATTGATGGCAGAGGATTATTATAAAGGATTCAGCGGTAAGGACATGTTCTGAGAAGAGAGAAAAGAATGATTAAAAAATCACATGTGAGAAAACTAAAAGGAAAATGATTTATTAGGAAGACCCAAGTTGAGGTACAGGGGGAGCCAATAAGAACATGATGAGTGATAAGGAGACACGGAGGATGCTTAAAAATAAGGAAATAAATTGATCATAGTTTTTGAATGGCCAGCTTTCTTTGAACTAAGTAATTTTAAATTAAATGAGTTTCCATCATATTTATACTTTCCTTTTACAATTCTCTAAAAATAAACCATTGCGCATTTTTCTTTAAAAAATAATCAAAAACCTATGCAATATTTCACATTGTATATTTTATTATCATAAATGAAATTACATTAATGTACTGCATGATAAGCTAAATAGATAAACAATATTTTTTTTATACTTACAGAAGTTGTATTAGTGAGCTAGTAACTAACAAACCTGGTGAGAATTCTACCAGGAATGATGTAGTTTTTAAACTCTGCTGATTTATAAAAATAATAATTTTGTATATTAAAAACATTTTCTACTTATTTAAATGAAGAAAAATTAATGATAAAGTGAATGCTGGTATCCAAAGAATACATTGTAAATAATGGAAAGGAGACTAGATTTTTTTGTCATATAGAAATAAATAATCACATCCCTATGAATGATAATAGAATTTATACTTTATACATATAATAATATCCAAAAATTCAAATTGAATAAAATTAATAAATAAACTAAAAAGAAAAAACCAATCACAATAATAACATGTATACTATATAAAATACCATATAAACTGCAGTTTTACCTTAACCGTAATAACAAATGCTAGCCCGTTATCTAAAACTAAAAAAAATAAATATTTGTCTTTCAGACAACTTACATACTAACTTAATTTTAAATATATGTAACAAAAATGGAAAAAAAGTCTTAAAATAATAATAAACTATTATCAAATTTCATCTATTCTTTTCAAAGAAGAGTATATTATTATCTTACTGCAACTCATGTGCACAATAAAGAAAAATATATTTAAAATAAAAATGACTTCTTTCTTCCATTTAAAATTAATATTTAAGAAATTTTAAATAATAAATAAATTATTCTTTTTATTCTGATTAAAACAATAAATTTGTTTCTTATTATTATAACAGAAAATGTAGCTAAATCTATTAAAAAAATTGTGAACTTTGCTGTTGAACATGTCATATAACAATAGAATGTATGTATTTCTACCAGTTTTAATTAATCCTTGGTGCTACAATATGTTCTATAATTACAAGTTAAATATCATCAGAAAATGATTCATTTCATTAGTTTTGGATGATCAATCCTTAAAATGAGTGTTATGAACTTCAGCCATACATATGTGGAAAAGCCCAGAAAAGAAGATAAGAAAATCAATCAGTTGTATGGTTTTATAATCTAGAAAAACATTTACTTTTTTATTAACAAAGTTATTCTACATTCTGAACTGTTACAAATAAATATAAAGACTGAATAAATTAACCGATAGATTGGTTAGAACCCTAATATTAATCTGACTCAAACGTATGTACATCTAAAAACGTATGTACAGCTAAAAAATGTAATTTTATGAATTTCAAGTAAATAAAATTGATTTTAATATATATTAATACACGGTAATATGATAACAGTGGTTTATACACATAAACCATTTTTATGGATTTAATCCACAAGAATAAAGATAAAAAACATATATACGCAAGTACACATCCCCACACCAACTTCTATAAGTAAATATAATATAAAATTAGTCCTTCGGTAATTTAGATTTACTGTTAATGACAAGTCAAACAACTGTGTTGTTTATTATCTGCAGTATTAGAAAGTTTTAAAAAAGATTCTCTGAGTTACAGTAAAAAACGTGACATGATTTACCTTTTACCTTATGTTACTTTTTAAAAGTAATAACATCTTAGATATGTGTAATAACATCTTAGATATGTTTAACATTTCCATAATTTATCAACCAGTTCTAATACTTCCAAAATTTGTTCTTAATTGTTCTAAGAAAATAAAAGTAAGTATTGTATGTGGAGCCAATCTTACAAAAGCTGGAACATATCCCTGAAAAAAGAACCAAACATATGCATGAGATTAAAAAAAATAATAAAACAAAACAATAACGAAAAAAATAATTATACTGAAACAAAAGCTAAATGTTAAAAATTAAAAACACAACAGCTGAAAAAAAACATTGCTGACAAACATTGCTCTTTTTGTTCTGGTTTGGCTCCATGGTGATTTTGTATTATACTACAAAAAACCCCGTTTGAATTTTGAAAATCGGAAGATTGGTTGAGAAAATATAACAACATTTCCAGATCACAACTGTGATCTGCTAAATTGAGAGTGTACCTGATACATGCCAAAATTAGCCTTCAACCTACTAATAATTACCCTGTTTGAATTTTGAAAATCAGTGATTGCTTGCAGAGATAGAGCACCCCATTGCACCTCACAAAACAGCGCTCTAGAGACATCCCATTTGTTACCAGATGATGGTGATGATTGATCTATCCATGATCTGTCTGTCACTCCCTCACTCACCCCCCATTTCCTCGTGATGATTCTCAGAATTCCTCATATGACAACACACACTCCTCAGTCCGGTGGCCCTTCATGCCACATATTGCACAGGCACTGTATAACCCAATCGCTGGTGTCCCGGCCTCCTGCAGTTGTAACAGAGCTGTGACCTGTCAGTCCCTGTACAGGTCGTTGAAATGTGCCTCATGGCCCAGCTGATAATATCTGTTCTCATCCTCCCGGATGACTGCCCTACAACAGACCCATCTGATTTTGATCCTCCCCTCCAAAATATGTTTAGCCATGACAACAAAATAATATTAACAAAATATGTTTGGTACGTTATAACAATTGTGATGTCTTTAGTTTCTCCTTAAGCAAGATGGATGGACGTCACCTGAAAGCCATCAGTTGCCCCAATAACAGCTTTGTGTACCTCTCGGTTAGTTGTATCTGCATCAATGTCCTTAACATGCACAAAGATCCGTTTAGTGCCCAAAGACTTTATATCAATGTGTAAGTCCGGTGCTCTGACTCGTAGGGCAGCCAACAACTTCTCAGCCTTATTGGCTCCCTTGACCTGCATACACAGTTCAACGGATATACCCCAATGGAGGGACAGCAACTCATCTACCTCCTCCTATGTCACTGTCCACTTAAATGCCTTCAGAAGATCTGCGTAGGACTTTCCTGCTACTTGCACCCTTACAACCCCACTATCACTAACAGCCGGAGTGGTCCTTGGAACTACCGGAGTCTCCCAGTCAGTATGGCAGTCGCATGGAAGTGTATAAATTCACACCGGGTGGTTCATCCGCTAATGATATTCATAAGCCAGCACTCTCCTGATCTGGTGTTCCAATTTGTCACCAAGCAACTGAAAGACAGGCAAAAATAACTCCGTAGTTAACACATGCTTCACACCTCCTGCAGACTCATAAAAAACAGTAAACCTCTGCTCCTTCAAAGAGTAATCCTCCCTGCCAAGAACGACAGATTCAGCCTTGACAACTTCACCTCCCTTCCAGTAGCTGAGCCCCAGCTACCAGTCAAATTGCAAAAGTGAACCACCTCCCCTGCACCAGCGGTATAGACGGGAAGGGAAACTGAGTAACTGCCCTAGTGGCCTCAGCCGACCACCACCCTCACTAGGTTTTCATCTGTTAAAGTCATTTTAAGTAAATCCAATATCCTCCCTCCTCTTCCAGAACCCCTCTGAGACTGGGGAAGGCAATGACTGTGTAGACCTCTCCACCATTTCCAACAGCAGAGTTTTGCTCTAGAAATCTTTGAGGGCCTCAACCCGTTGTGCATCAGCAATCATCTCTCCGGCACGATCCTCGATGTCATCTCAAGACACCCTCTGGGAGACTAGATCATGTAAGTACTCAACTTTAAATAACAAATCCGCCAGTGCATCATGAAGCTCTTCCTTACGAGTGAGCATTTCATGCTCCTCCTAGCCGCTGTACACTTCCTTCATCTGATCTCAGTCATCAGCTGACTGTGTGCCTTCCATGGACGATATCGAGCCTCTGTTTGCTGCTCACAACTACTTCAAATCTTCCCCTTCTGTAGGAGAAACACTCAATCTCCACTTTGTTGGAGGTTCTTCCAGCGGTTGTCTTTCTTTCTTTTTTCTTTTTCCTGTTTAGCCTCTGGTAACTACCGTTTAGATATCCAGCGGTTGTCTACACACTTCAAAGTCCACCCGTGATACCCCAGACAAGGGTGGGAACTCCTGATAATCCGTGACCACTCTCACCTGAGCTGTTGGACCTACCACAAGAACTACCCCACGCCAGTTACTCCACATGTTCTCTCTGGAGGCCTTCTTCTCATTTTTCCCAATTGGGACTGAAGCATCACCATGAGAGTGCAGGGTCACACCCTGCGACCCACCAGTATAAGACATCATAGTTGTGAGCAATGAAAACCACAGTAGTAATACTCTAAAGGTCAAAAGATAAACAGTGATTGACTGGGCACTTGGTTACCATTGCTAACGTAAAAAACCAACAAAAGTAAATGCTAGGTTAGGACTGAAAAAAAAAACTAAAAAAGTAAACTAACTAACAATACCCCAATAAAAAACTCCATAAACAACAAACAAAATAGTACAACTAAACAACAAAATGATAACAATCATAACGGAATATGCAGAATCAAACTGCAATCAAAGAGCATCACAGAAACACGATTGCCTCGAGCAACAGCTTCTGACTCTATACAGTAAGAACAAGTTAGAAAAAAATACACATACTTATCAAACTAATACATATACAAATATTTAAAAACTGTTTAATCTTTTTAAATATTAGCAACTTACTTTGAAGAATCCAAGAGGTCCTACTTTAGCCGTATGTATAACAATGGCCCACAAGTTCTGAAAAAACAAAAAAAATAACAATAAGTAACCTAACTGAAAAAAATGGTTCATTACTTTTCTTCCTAAAACCCCATGTACATATGAATAAAAAATGTGGCTGCATGTATTAACAAATGTGTAGAGCTACATTTGATTGGGAAAGCATTGTAAAAGTATTATACAACACATTCAAATATTATCATAACAGTATAAAGAAAAACTTATATTTAAATTAAATGAAAATTGGTTTTAGCAAATTACCTCAGTTGAAGAGTTTTTGAATTGCAAACCTTCTAACATATCTAACTAGATAATCTCATGGATTATAACAGAGCTTGAAGTGACCAATTTAACGTTTCCTTCAACTTCAGAAATACAATTACAGAAATAATTTCTTCAGTTCTTTTAGATCTTCTTGGGCCTGTGTGAACCGTTTGCCTTTATTATTTTTACTTTGGAAGAAAAACTTTTCTTCCTTGTTCTTTATTTAATTTTTTTTTTGTTACAATTTATTTCTGTTATAAAGAATAGGCTTGTTATTGCTGGTAGGGGAATATTTAGTCAGTATTTTAATAAGGTTCTTAAAGATGATGACCATTAAATATTGATGAACAGAATCTATGTCAGGATTAAAAATATTTTCTGAAATGTTTTTTAAATTTTAAAATATAGTATTTGTCAAAAAATATATCATGGCAATGCAGGAACACACAGATTAATAAGTATAATTACAAAATGACGTATACAAACAAATGATGTTATTACCACATAATTTATCTAGAATTTACCATACTGACTTAATAAACAGTAACTAAAAAATTCTATACGGTACAGAAGATAAGCAAAAAGGAAAGCTTATGAAAAGTTCATCAATTCTGAGCATATATGGCAGTATGGCAATTTATTAGGGGTGAAGGAAATATGCAAAACTAAAACTTGTCCAGTTGAAATTAAACCATTAGGTTTAATGAATACTGTGCGAACTATGTAAAAAAAAAAAAAAAACATAGCTGCTACTTTTTCCATGGATGATAATAGTAATCTTATGAATTACATTTACTTAATATAATTCATAAGTCTAGTCTTACCAGAAAGATTAAAAAAAAGTATTCAAAAAAATGTTGATATGGAATTTGATTGAGTAAACCTTTACTATAAAGAACCATAATAAACCTTTAAACCTTTCTGATTCAAATAAACTATAATAATAGGCTATAATAAACCTTTCTGATTCAAATTCCAAAGATATTTATAGTGTCAAATAACTGTATGATAAAAAATTGTAACTTTTATTATTATTACTAAACAAAATTGGTGAACTCATATTTTCTCATTGGAACCTTATCCAGAATATTAAATTTAGTGCAAGTGACTCCAATAATTAAGTCAGGATAAAACAAAAATGTCCAAATATCATCCCATATGTCTTGTCAATATCTTTTCAAGGAATATTAAATGCTTAATAGAAACATAGTTTGTTAGCTACTGAGAAATATACAAATTTCTACAGCACACACAGTTTGGCTTCTTCTATTGGCATTGTAATATCTTGTGAAATTAATTATTGGAGTCTTCAAAAATAATGAGACTGTGTCATTGTCACTTAACCTATCTAAGGCATTCAATGTGATTTTACATGAGATTATTTTAAAGAAACCTTCTGTTTATGGAGTTAGTGAATGAACATGCACTAATTTTATTTTTAGATTATAACTTAAGATAGTTCAAATTATTTGCAATGAAGGAGAATTTTCTGAGGTAACAGAGGTTCAATTTAATGTGCCAATGGTTCAGGCCTGAACTAGAACCGGCTAGAACTATTTTAGCATTATATAGCATAATATTATGAGAAACTATTTTGTTATACTTCCACTGAAAAGTTTTTACAAATTTCTAACTAATTGAAAAGGGTTTTATCAACTTACTCAACAGTAAATTAAAGGGATTTATTTTATGAAACCAGTATTACTCTGCTAAGAGTTTTCAAACAATACTAACTAAAATGGTTTTGTGCATCCATGTTTTACATGTATGAATGATACATATTCAGTAATATCAGATACAGTAATATCAATTAACACCTGTCTAAATTATTTTATTTTATAGTATTTTTATAAATTAATTATCTCCTACATGATCCCTTTAAGTTTTTCAACATAACTTAACAAAAATTTTAAAAATAAAATATGACATTGTACATGTAGATGATTTGATGCTATTTTTTCATTTTTTGTTGTCATTATTGCTTAATATTGGATTAATACAACATTAACAGTAAACAGTTTGATATTCAAAGTAATTTTTTGAAATCCAAGAAAATAAACTTGAAAACTTATGATAAAAATAAATGTAAGGAACCTTAGTTCATGCTTCACTGCCGTACCTATGTTTCTTACAGGTGAATTCTATGGTATTGTAATAGTGTTAGCATATCCAAAAATAAAAAATAGATTTTTTGAATTCTAGAAAAAACAAAAAAACACCTTAAAAACTCTTTAAATTTTGTCTTTTTGAGGTTAGAATTTAATTAAAGAATAATAAGTTAATGATAGCATATTGTTCTAAAAGTAGTAATTGAAAGATGAATTAAAAACTTAATAGTTTTTGTGACAAATTTTATTTTGTTATTAACTGATTTTGTAAAGCTGCTCTGATCAAAATTTTCACACAGCTTCCTCTTTATTCTTCTAGGCTAATTCTTAGGTATTCATTTACCATCCTTGGAGCAATACTAGCATACATATCCATCCCTGACATGATCTACAAATAACATGCAATTATACAGGGTGATTCAAAGAAATGGGAAATTAAAAAAATTAAATAACATTAATGAAAAATTTTTTTTAGAAAATGAATTTTATTTCATGTAATTGTACAAATGTTGCCATTTTAGGATACAATCATTTTAGTTTATTTTTTAAAGATGACATCTTGAAGGTGACCTCCTCTTCTATGTAAACACTCACGAAGTCTCTTCGTTAAATTGTTCATGGTTTGACGTAACATCTCAACTGGAATTTCCGCAATTGCTTCTTGGATCTTTGCTTTCAGTTCTTCCATTGTAGCAGGTCTACTGTGGAACACTTTGCTTTTAAAGTGACCCCCACAAAAAGTAATCGCAAGCTGAGAGATCAGACGATCTGGGAGGCCATCCAATGTCACCATTTCGTGAAATGACACGTTGTCCAAACAATCGGCATACAGCTGCCATCGATATTCGTGCAGTATGTGACGTTGCTCCGTCTTGTTGAAACCAGGCTGTGTTAAGAATTGGTGGAAATCTCTTTTGTTGTTCCACAACAAAGGTTTCAAGCATGGCTACGTAACGAGCCGACGTCACTGTAATCGCAAGACCATTGTCAGCCTCAAAAAAATAAGGGCCTATAACACTGTAAGATGACATAGCACACCACACGGTCACTTTCTGGCTGTGCAACAAACGCTGGTGTAGCTGCGTAGGATTTTCTTGTGCCCAGTATCTGTTTACTTGTTAACAAATCCACTGAGGTGGAAATGCGCTACATCTGACATCCACAGTTCGTGAACAAACTCTTCGTTATCATTTATTTTCTGAAGCATTACATTACAGAATTGTAATTGCAAGTCCTTCACTAACATTCTTTGAACACTTGAACTATGCAATTGTAAAGATGCTGAGAGACGACAGATTGACCGATGTAGACTTCGTATGACAGCATCTTGTAAAGCTTGAACATTCTGTGGTGTACGGACGACCTGGAGGTTTCTTTTTCATTGCCAAACCAGTTTCCTCAAAATTAGATATCCATGTTTTAATTGCATGTGCTGATGGAACATGGTCGTGCCGTCCCAGATTAAAATGACGGCGAAATTCTCTACGCGCTCCCTCCACACTGTCATTGTTTTTGTAAAACGCTTTTACAGCAAATGCACGTTGCGCACCACTCCAAGGATCCATGACAACTAAATGGCAGGTTAGGTTAGAGAAGCTGGCGCCACTTATCAAGTGGTACTAATCGCCCACGGCTACCAACACAACTTTCAAAATTTCCTGTTTCTTTGAATCACCTGTATATCAATTTGAATAAAATATTTATTTATTTATTAAAAGAGATATATATCTCTTTTCTAAATGTTGATTTCTTATTTTAAGTTTTTTTACAACAAAAAACTTAATTTAAACATCATTGTTTTCAGTCAATACATACTTTATATTCACCAGGTTTTGCATTCATTGCTCTTGTTTTTAAAACATCTAATGGTTGTGTAAGTGTTGTTGCGACACCTCCCTGTAACAAATAAAATCAGATAAATTATTTCTTATTTTTAACTGACAAGGCAGTTTCTTTACTATATCAATGAATAATGATTTACAGATACATACACATTTGTAATAATACACATTTGGTCATTGATGACTAAATGTAAATATTGTATTAGTTTCACCTAGTAAACAAAAAATTGAAAACAGCACATTTAATAATAACATCTAAATTATTCATACAAAAAGTGTTATTTCATTCTACAAATTGGCAATGAAATACTTTTTTTCTTTTCCTCCCTACACCCCTGCATTTAATCTGTTCTCAATCACCTGTTCTCAACATTCAGTGGGCAAACCAGATTGGTTTGCCAATCTATTTCCTATCTCAGTCTCAATGAAATACTTATCAAACATTAGCCACACATGACATCAAATCATAATGAAATTTGTGGGAAATTGTCAATGGGATGTCATCAAAATTGTAAGTGAATTTATTTGTCACTAAGATAATTTGTCATTGTAAATCAAAAAAAATTTAAAAATTTAAAATTTAATAAAATTTTTATTTAACATACTTTTAGGAAATCCAACCTAACCTACATCACATTCAATTCTCTAACATTTTAACTTATGATACAACATACATGTATTACAATAGAAATAAATTTAACTAAAATTGTACAAAATATTTCAATTAATAAAATAAGAACACATTTAGTAGCTTTTTGTATAAGATTTAAATTAAATTTATTAATCTAAAATACTTTGGACTGATCAAGAAAACACAATATTTTTCAGAATTATAATTTTTTTAACACCTTTTTTTAGTACCTTGCAATTATTGTGGCATTGTGGATTTTTGTGACAATTTCGTTGATTGTAGCGATTTTTGGACATTCTTCACATTCATCTTCTTAAATGGACGTACGACCACACTTAAATTAAGCAGCCCACATTTTTATTGTCACAAACAAAGGGAAAGAATCTTTGAAGTGGAATGTAACTCTTTTTGTATGTTCATCAGGGTTAAAACTTTTAAAACAAACTACTTTATAACAATTTGAACTTCTGTTTTATTCATTTTTTTTAAAATGTCAAATTTGTTTGCTTTACTCAACCATCGTAAACAAGCAACTAAAACAATGTCTGAAACTGCACAAAAAACATATAAAGGATCATACTTGACAAATATAATATCTATTTGGTCATATTTGTACCATCTCTGTTCAGGCTGAGAACTTTCCCAATGACCCTCATATGTCACTTAAATGTATCAAGTTTGTGTAAGATTTTCATGTTTTTGTATATGTGATTTGTTTCAATCAGGCGATAAGCAAAAATTGTTTCAGTGCTAGTGTTTTAATGTGTTCTTAGAATTACTGTGAAAAGCTTTGTCCTATTTTCTTTACAGAATTTAATACAATGTGAGTAGTCAGTTTGTACACCTCAAATAAATCAAATCTGCTGTGTAGTTAATGTGAGTTTTTGTGCAATAGGTATGCTGCTTTCTTAAAAAAAGAAGGTTCTATATATAATATTGTATCTAGAATTTTTTGTTTGTATGTGGTTGATAATGTTATAAATTTATTTATTGTCTCAATCAGTTTTTGTCCTGAAATTTGTGTAAGAATTGATCTATTAGTGTTCTGTTGTATCAATTTTCTTTGGAATATTAAAATTTTATTTTATTGTTCACGGTTCACAAAATAAGACTTCAATTCTTTGAATCACTTCAACAATGATCCAAGCAGTTCAAATTTGTCATTATAATGGTTGCAGGTACTAAATCTCTCCTTTAATAACAGAAAGTAATCTTATGGATGAAAATCGTCATTACTACGGACTTATTATAAACTATAATCGTATATTTTTGAGAATGAAATATATTATGTTTGGGTAGATGGTAATCAAGTTTTAGGCATGTGTTATTATCTAATGCTTAAACTGACTGTTACTATTCAGAGTCCAGTTTTTGTGTGGTCTGCACTAAATCTGTAATGATTTAAGTTATAAATTATAGAATAAAATGACAGTTTCTTCATACTTCAAAAAATTAATACTATAAAAGAAATTAAAAAAAAAAAAAAAAATAGTAACAAAATTGAAAATCTATTTTTAAGACTTAGTAGTAGTACTTACTGCAGCAAGACTAGCAAGAAAATGTGTTGTGGGATTGTCATGAAAATAACCCGAAGCAAGCATATACTGTTTGAACTGGTCATAGAATGACAACTGACCAACATTCATTAGCATGGCTCGTCCAACAGCTGTAGTTGCACCAGAAAATAATCTTGTGAAGCCTTCATCTTTATAAACTCTCCATAAACCATCAATTGCATGTTTATAACTAAAAATAAATTATTTTTTATAAAAATTAATTAATGTGCACTAATTTTTGAAAATAAAGCATTTTTAAATTTAAAAAAATGTTTACACAGTACAGCATCCAAATTAATTAGACAGAGGATATCAAACTATCTGAAGAAAAAACAATAGAGAATATAAAATATAAGTAAGCTATAGAGTTTAAATTTACAAAGCTTTTGGCCACAAAGATTAGTGAATACTGTACTAAAATAACACTTTTAATGATTGGTGTTTCTTTATTAACACTTTTAATGATATATCAAACTAAAAATTTATTATAACATTTTTTGAACTTGCATCATAACGTTGGTCAATGAACCATTTACTGAAGATAGCTGCTAAAGCAACTAAAAGCATCTGATGAAAGTTACGAAAAATATTACATTAAAATAAATTTGGTTTTGTTTGTAACTAAAATTAATATCTGTGAACAATATTTATAATACAATAAAAAATTCTATACATTTTATAATTAAAATATAAGTCTGTAGTCAGGAGATTTTTTTTCTAATTAAATAATATCATTATAAATGATAAATAAAAATATTATTAAAATATTTTTAAAACAAGAAGTAGTTTAATACCATGAAAAAAGGTTACTTTTTTTTGTTGCAATATTTTCAAACAGCTTTTTTTTTGCTAGTTATTTCATCTATTAATTTTTAACAATTTAAGTTTATAACAAATGAAGACTATGATTTCTACTGCACATAGAACTACAAGTAGGTCAGTGTAAATGTACTACTCTTGCTGTAGTTGCTATCATAATTCACATTCACTGTCATCTTTGTTGCTTTCCAGAGACTTTATATGTCACTTTTATCCATTTTCACAAGTATTTAATTCAATTTATTATAATCTAAACCTCGTTTTTTTACGGTTTAATCAACTTTCCACCTTCATCAATTAGCTACAGATTCACCCCAAATTTTTTTTTAATAACATTAATTTTGTAAACATGTTTCATAAATAAATGAGCATAATTATTTCTTAAGCTGAGCTTCTGAGAAAAAGCTACAACGCTTTCTGATTCTTTATCACCCAAAAGAATGCAAGCTTAATATTTTCTTTGAATGAATTTTATTAAGTTTTTAATGATATATTGACACTGGGTTGAAGCATTATGATAGTATAGCAAAAAATAATAATGTGATGATTCACACCAATCACTGCTGACTCATATTATCAGTTAATCATATGTCTTAGCTTTCCAAATCACAAATTATTATTATATGAAAAATATAATCACTTTTTTGTATTTATATGGACTGCCATTAATAGTGTAGGTTTGGAACAGAATTCCTAAACTTCTACACCAACACCACAATAACAACACCAACAGAAAACATCAACCCTTCCACAATAAAAGAAGTCTACCATATACTGAGTGAGACGAAGAATTACAAAGCAGCAGGACAAGATCAATCAGACTTTTGTAGAGATCTGGAAACATGAAGGAAGATCGGCAAAAATTGCTCTTCATCAACAGCTTGTCAACATCTGGATCAAAGAAGATCTACCAGAACACTGAACGACAGCCCTTATCCTTCCGCTGCACAAAAAGGCGGACAAAACAGATCTTAACAATTACAGGGAATCTCACCCCCAGACACAACATACAAAGTTTTTTCAAGAATCATCCTCAACAGGAAAACTTGAGAAAGAACTAGGAGAATGCCAGGGAGGTTTCAGACCCTGGAGGAGCTGTCCAAACCAGATCAAGTCTCAAGCTAATAATGGATTGCAACAGGAACATGGTGATAAGATTTGTAGAATTCAAGAACATTTATGACTGCATCCACAGAGAACCTACTAAAAATTCAAAGACACATCAAACTACAAATCAAATTAATAAACATGATAAAACTGATACAAAGTGTCCATAACACAGTTATAAAACCAGAAGCCACTTATGCAACTGAGTCCTGAGTGTTTATGCAAAAGAGTGTTTCTACACTCTTTCACCTGAAAGAGCAATCAAAGACAGAGTCCAATCAAAGACAGAGAAAATCAAAAGAATCACAAGAACCTGCATCGATAAAAAGTACCAGAAAGACAGGAGGTGGTGGATTATGCCCAACAAAGTTGTATACAAAGAGTTAGAACCCATGACTGGCACCATGTGCAAGAGGTGACTAGGATTCTTTGGACATATCATGAGAATGCAAGATTCAAGACTTTTGAAACAGCTAGTATAATACAATCTTGACTCAAAAAACACTAAGACAGGATGCAGATGGATTAGGGAAATAAAAGAGGATCTGAAGGAAATTGGCATTATGTCAGTAGTCATCACAGATAAGATAAAATTAAACAAGAAAATCAAGAACAAAAACACTCGCTTTACACCCACAAGAAAAAACTCACAATGTGAATACTTTCAACACTAAAAAAGGGCACAAAAATCAGAATGTAAAAGTACTAGGAGGACCACAAGGCCGAAACAGTCCCATCAAAGAGACTTGGATAACAGACTGACTAAAGTGATCCTATGTGGTCATAAAAGATAATAGTAAGAATCGGATCGAACCAATTAACAAGAAATTAACCAATTAAAAAGATTCAGTACGTAAATAATGACAATTATTTTCTTTCTAAGCTTTGATTTGCAACAAGTAAGATACTTGGTGTTCGGATATAATCCCAATTTTTAAAAAAAATTAAATTAAAAATATTTTTTTCAATTAATACCACTTAAATTTAAATTCACAACTTCTGTTCATATATTAATGCAAATTTAATGTAATATATATGATTCGGCATATAGAAAAACTAATGAAGACCAAATGTCCTGAGGTTGAGCCCTATTCTAGGTTTACAGCACCGTATCAAAACTGCCTAGACTTTGAATCAATAGTGTTACGTAGAGAATTTTAAGAATTAGCTGAACAATTTTACAATTTACAATTTTACTGAAAACTGCAGTGTAAAATGTGGAAAAAGTAATGTAAAATTTGAAATGCATTTAAATGATAAACTATGGATCAAAACTGACCGTTAACAAAAGATGATTGGGATTAAAAGTTAACTGAAGATGACCTTAGTTTTACTAACATATATTTTTTAGACACAAGCAACTAACTGCAAACAGATATACTTTGCAAGATGTATATCAAATAGGGTTTTCTGAAAAAGTTTGAATTTTAGATGTAAAAAAAAAATTCTTCTACTATAGAGGTAAGTATGAAGCATCATATAGATATTTAAAAATAAATAAGTTTTTTAAATATTCCAGAACATATTTTAAAACTACAAAAATCTTGAGATTTAGAAATCTATTTAAAATAATTGATGAAGGAAACTTAATCAATCAATAATCTCTGTGTTCACTTGCCTTGTTCACTTTATTTTACCACAAATTGATGGTGTCTGTATTAGAATATAAATCAAATTTTGCATTGTAAATCGTGCATCTCACATTTCTCAAACACAATAGACCAATGGCTCAGAAGATAACTTAGAACACACACTTGAGTAAATACAAACTTATCCCATAACACTAGGCCAAGTTTACGTTTAACAGTATTCCTTTAAATTTGAATAATAACCAACAATAATAATGTCCAATTGTTCATATCATGCTTGAGGTTGATAAATGATATACTTCACATGAATACAGGTATTCGGTTGTGTATATGTTATTAAACCAAGTTTACAGAAGTTAAATGACTAATATTTTCAAGGTATTCAACAATTCACATGTCTTTACACAATAATTTTCTAAGTCTCATCCAATCATGAGAAATTTTCTTCACCTTATCAATATCTCAGATGAATTACAATGTAAATGCAACAATTTATATAAAAAAATAAATGTAAATATAAATTATTTGTCTCTGCAATTAATATACCATCATTATTACACCCTTCTGCCAGATGTGTCTTTATGGTAAAGAGCTTAATTTCTAATCAGGGTTAATAATATATTGCACACCCAATTTTATTTAATCATCATTTTACTTTATTTAACATTTATTGACTTAAATTAATTTTATTTACCATCAATTTATTAGCGATTTATTAGTGATCAATTACAAACAATTTTAATTAACAATGAACAATTTTGCTTTATATAAGTATATTCATCTTTTGATTCACTAAAAATAAATGTTCATTTATCCAATTAAATTACTGATTATTAAAATACATATAATTCATGGATATAAATTAAGAGATTTGCACATTTTTTTAAAAGTAACCTCTTTTACTAATAACGAGTTTATATATTCAAAACAGCTATATGTTAAATATTAATACAATTATATCATGCAAAACAATAGTATTTAAAATACTTTACCATTCAGTTACATTACCAGCATTGCACTTACAATTTCCTTTAATCTAAAGCTACTCTAGTAAAAATTTACTTACATAAAAAACTTATAAAAAGATAAAAAATTAATAATGTACATGCTTTATATACTGAAGTTATATGGCTTTTAAGCTTTGCATAGTTTGAAAATTATAGTACAATTATCAAAAATTGTAATACATTCCTTGACAAAATTTTTGCCCCCAAAAAAAAATTACTTATCATAAAGATTTCCTGCTTTAGAATAATGACTGACCCACATTATTCTGTTTAATCAACAAATCTACAGTGCATTGCAAAATATTTCATAAAAACAAAGCCTTCAAAATAATTCTACGATACTTTAATCAAAATCATTCTGTATAATTTTTTTAGATCATGCACAATTTTTTAAAATTTGTTACTTCTACATTGATTCTGGTAGCATCTTCAAATTATGGAAAACTGAATGAGAAAATGTATAAATAAATATTATAATGAATTTAATAAGTTTATGGATGAATAAATATGGTATAAAAAAAAATCAATGCAGTGGCAGCTTGCCCATAACGGGCAATAACATTACTGATTTGCTAGTTTAACAGAATGTAAACAAAAGTTTTAGAGTAATATAACAATGATGTTAGAGTGAGAAAATGTAAATATAAAGTGAGTTCCCAATTGATATTGCATTTTGTGCTCTGTATAAAAAACACATTTTCAAGAGAAAAGCAATGAAAAGGCATGCAGTACCAATATCTGCCAGCTGGGCTGTAGTCAATATGTATTAAACCAATTCTCAATGGCAGGTGCTACGTGAATTTTGATTAATGTAATCAATCATGCATTTATTTATGACCTGATTCAGATCTTTCCAGTTTTTTAACAGGTAGCATTTATAAAATTATAAGTGTAAACAAGCTTATTTGAAGATACAATTGTGACACAACTTCATGTACCTGATAATCTATTATTTTTACCTGTTCTGCTGTAAATGTTTTTTTTATTCCAACTTTTCAGTCACAGTTTTTTAAATAAAATCATGCATAGCAGAGTGGAACAAAGTACACACTAAGGGATCATTAAACCTGATCCAGTTGAATTTATGTAACCTGAACAAAACAATAAAGTTTAAACTTTTGATAAAATAATATAAAATTTCATTCACCCCATCTTTTGTAAATTTATTCAAATTAGAATATACAGTTAAGTTATATACTGTAAATTCAACATTTTTAACCTAAGTAGATTAATCACAAAAACAATAAATTAAAATAAAAAAGATGAGAATAAGATTAAAAATCAGGTGAAAGAAATTAATTACTATTTCAAATAGGTGACTGTATTGTTGAACTCTGTATGAAACATAATTTTATAAATTCCAACTAAAATGAATGCTTACACTTTCAGCGGTAGAAAATGCTACCTATTAAATGAAAAGATTCCTTGATTTTTCACAGCAGTATTCAGGTAACATTGTTGCCAAATTAAATTATTTTCGTTGAAGATTACATTTTTAATATTCATTTAACATAACTGAAAACAGTTAGCTTACCTACAAAAATATTTGTTTTTTCGGTTCAATACAGCTGAAAAAGAAATGAAACCAAGAATTTAGGTAACCTAGTCCTCATTTAAACCTACCTCACATATGTTAAGCAGATAAAACCAAATTTGAAAAACTGATCACAAAAATTTACAAAATAATACATAGTAATTCAATAAATACACTAACTGTTTAATAGAAAAATAAATTTTAATAACCATTTCTATTTAACACTCAACTACTTTTTACTGCTTAAGTTAAAACTGCCTGTTGTTTGTATTAACCAGTACAATGTAAAATTAAATAGACTATGGATGTACAGAAAATCTTTACGAGTTTCAAAGTTCTTATTAATTTTAAAAGCTGCCACTGAGTGAAAGTATGAGCAATGAAAGATACTGGGATAAAAAAAATAATTAAGAAATATGATAATATTGATCAATGATGAAAAAACATTTATGACATTTTTAAATGACAAACCAACTAAGTTTATAATTAACAGATCTTTTTTCCTTAGGTAACTGCAATTAATTTCTTTCATCTGAATTTGAAAAGATATGGACTACTGAATAATACTTTGAGAATCAAACAAAAAGTACTACAAAATATCTTGCTCGCATAATATTACAAAATCCTTCTGGGTCACGCCTACAGAAAAATAATAATTTCTTTATAGAAGTGAAATTGTGAACAAGATCTGTTTAATTAAAATAAACACATAGAATTTATCAACTAGTGTACATATAGTATGTTTTTCACATACTACATAACTCCTGGGCCTGAAGATTTTCTGATTGAGGTGGTCAGGATTGTGGTTGACATGCTGTTTAAGGTCTTAGATGCATTCATCTACATCCTGAAAAATTAGCACATGCTGATGGATTGGAAGATGTTACGGTTGTTGACAATCAATAAGGAAGGACGCTCTGCCAATGTACTTTGTGCCTATCGACTTCTTCATTTGATAAATTAATTTTACAAAACTGTTTGAAAAAGTGCTGGTAGTGCAGCTTACTGATACATCACTAGAAACAGTGGCCTAAGTCCATACCAGTTTGGTTTTCGGACAGGAATCTTGATGACTGACACTGTTAACAAGGTAATGAATACAGCTAACAGTGCAGTTGCTGAATCGAGACATAGAAGGAACATCCTGTCACTCATCTTCTTTAATGACAGGAATGCCTTCAACAGCCTGTTATGGTTGTTGATCTTCGAATGCTAGCAGATAAGGGGGTTGACGTCTATTTGACAGGGGTGCTTCAGTCCTATCTGTGCCGTGGGACTATCACATTTAGTGTTAATGGCAGGAATATGTTTACAGTTGATTGGAGTGTGCTGCAGGAATCCGTGCTGTCACTTCTATTGCGGAATGTTGTCTACGATGGGATGCTGAGGTTAATGTTCCCTTGCTTGCATTTGCCGATGACTTTGTTCTGGTCATAGTGGATAGGACCGAGCAGAACATCATGGCCTGGGACAATGAAGCCTCGAATTAATGAGGGCCAGGCTATTCAATAAAGAACTGAATTGGACACAGAGAAGACTAAGGTGTTAGTCATGGCCAGAAAGCAGAGACCAACGTACTTGGGGGAGATTGCCTTCAAAGTACAAGATGTCAGTGCTTCCTAGAACTTTAGTGAAATACTTGAGGTATGGCTGGATGAGAGACATATGATCGAAATCATGGTTAAAGCAGAGGATGGTGATTGTGCTGTGCAAGCTTCTCAGTAATGTTGAAATGACGCATGTAATACAGTGTTGTGAATTTGATCCTGCTATACGGAGCACTTGCCTGGTTTAGAGCTCTAAACACATAGTGTAATAATAGACTGACACCCTTGAGTGGGTCCAGAGAAGGATGTCTCTGCAAGTCTGCTTGAGCTACAGAACTGTCTCCTTTGAGGTGGCAAACAATGAAAATACCACACATACAACCTATATAATAGTATCTGTTTCACCAGAATTAATTATAATGTTTTATTATTTTATAATTTTAATAGTTGATCACTTTTTTTTTGTCTTCAGTCATTTGACTGGTTTGATGCAGCTCTCCAAGATTCCCTATCTCGTGCAAGTCGTTTCATTTCATTATACCCTCTACATCCTACATCCCTAACAATTTGATAGTTGATCACTAGAAATCCAAAAATATGAAAATTCAAAATCACCTAGATCCCAAGATGTTTGAATTACTAATGTTCTATTCTACAGACAAAAAAATGCCTTATCTTACACTTGAACTTTATGAAACAACCATAAAAATATATAACAAACATTTTTAGACCTAATAAACTCCTAGACAATATCTTAAATACAGTGGAACACCAATTATTCAAAGACTGAATCCAAATAATTACAATAAAGGTTTATCATACATATTATACTAATAATGTTTAATGGATATCACACTTAATAAAATTACTTAACTATTAAAAAAAAATTGTATTTCAGTATAATAAAAAACATTCAGAACATATGCACAACATAATAAAAAACAGATATAGTAATGGATTAAAAAAAATCCATTGAGTATTTACTAATAAAAGAACCAGAATAAAATTTTAAATTGCTAATCAATTAAAAATTTACTACACTAAAGAACTTATAGAAAATTAAAAAAAATTATTAAATTTTATTATTACTGAGAAATATTTAGAAATACATTTCAGTACTACTGAGAAATTCAGCTGACCAATTGTATTTTCATCAATCTTTTCAGAAGTTCATTTTATAATTAGTTCTACACAGGTCTAAATTTACATATATTTTGCACTATATGAATTCTATAAAAGTTAACTCAGTAATAAAAAGATCTATAAAAATACATTTCCTTTTGAAGCAAAGCTTTATTTGAATAGTATTTTAGATTTTCTTAATAGTGTATTAATTTTTTTTTTTAATTACTTAGTGTAGATGTAAGAAGTCTGGATAATTGGTATTTACCAATTGGTAAAAAAAAAAACAAAAAAAAATACAGTATTATACCACTATGTGTCTTCCAAACAAAAAAAATCCTTCAGCAATATTTTCTTCAGCTAGAACAGCAATGATAGTATTACAGAACAGCTATTAGTTCTTCAACATAAGTAGAATGTCTGTTAAGTATAAATCTGGCTTGGTTTGTCATCAAAAAATAATAACTTTGTGTAAAAACAATTTTTAGTTTGATGGACAAATGACAACACAATTTAAAGTAATGATAAAAATAAGAGGAGTAGTACAGGAAAATATGAAAATATGTTCACATTTCACTTACATAACAGTCAAAACAAAAACTATGAGGTGTAAAATTGAATAAGGTAAATAAAATAAAACAACAGAACAAAACATAGTTAAATGACAACTACAAAACGTTTTTTTTAATGTTAGAGCATCCTTTTAAAGAAATATTTTTAACCCAATAATCATTGGTGTGAAAAAAAAATCTTCCAGTACCTGAGACAGATCTCATAATCACCCATAAATGAATTAAGAATGCAGACTGATAACTCCATTTGTTACAGCAGCAGAGAAAACTTCCAAGTTGTAAGATAGAACTTTTTTAACGTACTTTATCTAACATCTTTAATATTTTTCTGTAAGGCATAAAAATTACATATGATAGAAATCAAATTCCATAAATAAATGAATCCTTAAGACCCATGCTATACAAAAGTAGAGACCTTTAATTTTTTAGAGGGTGCACTACATTTTTTTAAAAACTTTAGTTTTCTATTGGTAAAATAACTATACTGGAGCATTTTAAATATATATATTGAAAAAGCTTGAATCATCATATCAATGTATATATTTTCTTCTACAAAAATAATTGTACATATGAAAAAAAAAAAATCACATAAATTTTAATATCATACCAATACATATAACATAAGTACAATCTCCAGTGAAGCTGTTAACATTAATAAAATAACTAATTAAACACAAACATATATAAAATTAAACAAAAAAATTTCAAATAAATTCATGCTTACATACTTTCGTCTCTTTTCAGGCGGTAATTTAATATCATTTTGCATCCTAACATTGACCATATCAGCAGGTGTACCAACAAGTCCTCCAGCTGCACCAGCTCCAGCAGCCATTAATACTTTCATTGTAAAAGAAATAGGTTCTCCATTTGGTGAAACTGTTTGTTTTGATACCTTAAACAAGTTAATAACAATAAAAGAATAACATTTATTAAAATCAACATAACTTTGTTTTGAAAATTATAGGTTGCATGTAAATTATATTGAATATTAGAACTTATTCACTTATCTGCTATATGGAAGATATATATATATAAACATTGCAATAACAAAAAGAGGATTTAGATGAGTGTATATTTTTCATAAAACCCAGCAAATGACTATTAAAATATACAGATGGGACTAATTGAAGAGCAGCTTTATAGAAAATATGTTTCTAGGAAACCTGAAACATTGCAAAGGAGTACAACTGCCATAATTCATTAACTCATACTAAATGAGGAAGAAAAGTAAGAGAAAAGGAATAATAACTTCTACTATAGTAGTACTACTACCTATAACCTCTACTCAACATTTTAAATATTTATTAAAGAATGAAAACAAACATAGCAAATAAGTACTAACAATCCATGAAACTTCTTCAGTATAAAGTAGTCTATATCATTGTCAAAATTCCTTTTTTGTAGGGGTATAATGTAATGGCTAGAGAAGCTTCCAGAAGAAGAAAGAAAAAATCAAGAATGAAAAATCCAGAAAACTTAACAAAGAAATTCTTTCTATAAAGAATTTATAGAAAAGTGTAAAAGGTGAAGGCAGTAGAAATCATTACTCTTAAACAAAAGGGCTGGGTCAGGTACTGGTTCTACAGGAAAAGCCCTAGGCCTGGATATAGAAATACTGCTTAGGACCAGCAAGTTACAGTTTCAGTTTCCATTCAGTATGTGATAAATGCAAGAACAGTATGTGGGTGTCGAATAACTGCCGCCTTGGTGAAGTACCTAGGTTAGGTTGAATTATTCATGTATTTGATTATGTGCTCGTTCAATTATTTAAAGAAAAAGCCTGAAATTAATGAATAATAATTGTATTTATTATAGTTTTTGTTTATGTAATTCACAAATATATGAATGATGAGTTATAACAAAACAATGCGAGTATTCAAAAGATGGAACAGGACTGCCCGATTTTAGTGCAGAGCCGGCTTATATAGAATGGATGGAGCCGAGTAAATCATCAGGAGCTGTGTCTCAACATACTGCCCACCTAAAATCATATGATGACTTTTTTTTTATAGTATTAAAATGAAATGTTCCAGTAAAAATATTAAAATGATAATAATGCTATAATTGTAAATGAATGTATTATATGATTTTTTTTTTAACAATGTAAATGAAGATACCACCAATATATTACAGTAAATAATATGATTAGAAATTACCAATAAGTTATATACAAAAATATAATGTATAATATAAATTTGAAATACATATATGTATTTCAAATTAAATTATGAATGTTAATACAATATTTATGAGTTTGTTGACAATCATATCATAAGAATATAAATCAAATGAAATTACAATAATATAGAATGAAAATAATTACATCAATAAAAAATATTATTTAAATCAACCAAGTGAGATTGTTAACAGGCTTAATTTATGCAAGTATTAGACCTTAACCCGCTATCAAGAATCATAATTGGACAAGATTGAAAGAATTTATTCGCGGTAGTAGTACATAATTAAAACCGATGTTGCTCTGTTCTTCATTGGAATGTTTTTTGATTGCGTCTTTGTATCTTGATAAGGATTACATTTATTATTACTATCAATATTGTTATTGTTTGTATTTTTAATAATATTTTGATAATTAGGATTCTATTGTCCTTGTGAATAAGGTAACACGTTTAAATTTACATTAAGATTCATTTTTGGTACATGCGATTTCCTTTGTTGTGAATTGATGGTTTTCGTTGGCATCTGTAGGTTTTTTGTAAAATCAAATCATTGTTTTTTAGGGGTAGTAAAGAGTCTTCCCTTTTCAGATATTTATATGTTTATGCTTCGATTGAGGAATAGTCTCTTGAGATGACTTATGCGATCTATTTTGATAAATACTGTCACCATGTTGCGACACATAGTTATGATCATCATTGAAATTTGAATGATCTAGTTTATTCTTTGAATATTAATTATTATTATTGTAAAATTGTTTGATCAATACTCTAGGTTGTGGTTTCTCAGTAACAAAATGTTTTTTTCGACGTTTGACCTTTGTTGTCTCATCTGGATTTGTTGATGCCCAGAATAACATGAATTACGTTTCTTTAAATTTCCTTCAATTAGTTTTTCTTCATTACATTGGCAACACATGATATGTATGATTGAACTCTACCAATTTTTTTCTGTGACTGATTCTTAGGTAAACAATAAGTATTAATCTAAGATTTATTACTTTCTAATTTAGAATCATTAATTTTTTCCATATGAGTGTTTTGTTTCTTAGCAAAAATCTTACATTGATTTTTTTTTAATAACATTGATTAATGGAATGACCTTTCTGCAGACAATTTGAACAACAATTATTATTTCCCCAAAAGGCCTTACGATCATCAGTGGACAAGTTTAAAAATTTCTTACATTAATATAAGTAATGATTTGAATTATAGAATGAACATTAATTAAAATTAAATTTTGAATAAAAACTTGGCATTATTTATTTTATATTGTTTGTTAGGATTTAAATTAAAACGTTTGGTTAAAGATTTGGTTGTAATTTTATAACATTGTTCTTTGGTTTCGTTTTCTGTATTTTATTTGCTTGTTTGAAATGAATGAATTAATATTTTCTAAAAGTTGTTGTCTGGAATTAAGAAACTCAATAAAGTCCTTAAAGGTGGGAAACCTTTTATTTGATTTCTTATTCCATAATCTTAAAGTTTTATAATCAAACTTAGATGTTAGAAATTGGACTACAACATGTGAGGATATTTTTTTAATAAGATTAGACAAAGTATCTACAGATTCTCTTTTTATGGTATATGACCTTACTATGCAATTGGCATTATGAGATGCAATTAAATATTTGCTGTCAAATCCTGATTCTAACAATTCTAGAGCTATAATATAATTTTTGTTAGTTATAGACAAATCTTTAATGATAGCTACAGCTTCATCCTTCAAACAAAAATGTATATAGTGTAATTTTTATATATTTATAAAATCATCTCTATTATGTATTAAATCAATAAACATATTAAAATAGTGCTGCCACTGTTAACACATTACCTCTAAATACAGATATATTATTAATCGGCTATAATTGTGTTTATTTAATTGGTACAATTGAACTAACTTCTTGATTAGATTTTTTTTGGCTATTATGTATACATTTTTTTATTTGGATTCTATAGTACACAAATCTTCTTTGACTTGTACACGATCCAAAGCTAAAACTTCATCAAAGTATTCCAATTCAAGTTCTGATTGAATGGTGTCATATTTGCTTAGCAATTCAAGATTCCTTATTTTAATTTGTAAGGTAGCAATATCACCTTGTGTAGCATCATAATTGTGAGTAAATGTTCCAATCCTAGTTACCTTTACTAAACGTCTTTGTTTAATTAATTGCTCCATAATAATAACTTAAATTAATGTAAATTATTGATAATGTAAATTAAATGTAACAATAAATTAAAGATATTATGATAAATAATGTTGAAGATATAATTGTTGTGATCCCTGGTCATACGAAGTTTGCTGTATACAAAGATTCTTGAAAAGATGCAGATTATACCTGTGATGCTAGAAGATGATTATTCTTGAAAGTTGCATATAACATCGGCAGTCGGAGGACCAAAAAATATGTCGACTGCCACCTTGGTGAAGTACCTCGGTTAGGGTACTTCAGTTGGTTAGTAACTCAGCATGAATTATTCATGTAGTTGATTATGTGCAGGTTCAATTATTTAAATAAAAAACCTTGAATTAATTATGAATAGAAATTGTATTTATTGTAGTCTTTGTTTATGTAATTCACAAATATATGAATGATGAGTTATAACAAGACAATGTGAGTCTTCAAGCGATGGAACAGGACTGCCCGATTCTAATGCGGACCCAGCTTATATAGTGCAGATGGAAACGAGTGAATATTCAGAAGCTGTGTGAATCATATGGTGGTGCCAAGTGAATTGTCAGGAGCAGTGTCTCAACAGTGGGAGGATTTGGACTGAGTGTGCAGTAAACGTGTTGAAGAATATGTCACAAGTATTCCATTTTTGGGCAGTGGTTAAGTAAAGGAAGCTGTTCAAAAGTGACATTATTCATTTATAAAAGTGTAAGCTAGTTTCCTTTTGAAATTATTAAAAGTAAATAATTTTGTATAAAGTGAATGTTGATTTTGTGATTATTATCTTACTGTTATAATCTCTTCAATTTTTTTATTAATTTCTATTAGCTATTGCAGTGTATATAGTAAAATAGGAATTGTATTTTGATATTTATAATTGACATATTTTGTTCATTAACATTTTTTTAAGAGTAAATAAATTGAATTTGTAAAAACTTTTACATGTGCCCAATATCTCAATATCCTTGCGGAACAGTAAATACACCATAATATGTTTTTCCTGTAGCATATTGTCAACAAGAAAACAATAAGGGTTTTCTTTTCCACAAATGGTAAGAAATAAAAATTGTTTAAACAATAAATCAAATCGATATTTCATTTATCATTCTGAAGAGGACTATACAGAAAAAACCTCTGGTAATTGATTACTGGAATAAAATTGGAAAGGGAATTATCAAGAAACATTTAGAAAAAATGTAACTTTTGATGTACATTTTGATTATTAAACAATTATCACTAATTAATTAAATGTAAATAATATAAAAGTTAAACAAAATAAATAATTAATCATTACAATAAAAGTTAATGAATAAATAACACAAAAATCGTTTTGATTTTTATGTTAGTTTTACTCTATTAGTTGGTTTATTTATTTAACTTTATGTTTTGTGTTTCCATTATATTTATTTTTATAAAATTCCTATGTATCTATTACTGATTATTTAACAATCAAACTGCACATCCGTTATACATTTTAATTTTTTTAAACTGATTTTGTGCACTTTCCTCTAACAATGTGGTTGGTTACTCATTTGGTGGAGCAGTATTGACTGGAACAGTGACTGAAAAGTAACCGTGATTTTTTCTCCAAAACAGATTTGAATGTTCTTTGACCTGTCTAACCAGAACTTTTGCCTCTGGTGAAAAAAAATGGATTAGGTGTTTTTAGGATAGAAAATTTATTTATAAAGGTGATTAATGTCCATGTGATTAGTATTCTTCCTTAGAGAGCATTCCACAACCTAAGATTAAGTGATGATGGCATCTGGTATGTGATTAATGTTAATCTGTAAGGTGTCAATAAAATGGTATGCAATGCTTGTATTATAAATTGCATCTTGGAGTACAGTATGTTATACTGGACCAGAAGCTGATTGTAGCCCACTGGGCTGGTCTAGTGGCTAACTCATTGCAAATAAGCTGATTTTGAAGTCGAGAGTTCTAAGGTTCAAATCCTAGTAAAGGCAGTTACTTTTATATGGATTTGAATACTAGATCATGGTTACTGGTGTTCATTGGTGGTAGGGCTTCAATTAACCACACTTTTCAGGAATGGTCGACCTCAGACTGTACAAGACATCTACATTCATATATATCATCCTCATTCATACTCTGAAGTAATACCTTACGGTGGTTCCAAGGCTAAATACAAGAGAGAAGCTGATTTTACAGTTCACTGCTTCATATTTGAATTTTATGTTAAAGAAAATGATAAAACTGCAGTATTCATGAGCAGCAGAGTAAAACAAACTGTTCCAATTGGCGTTTGCTCTTTTGGGGAGCAATGATGAAATAGGAGCATTGTTTTTTTCTGGGGCCATCACTATTCCCTTGGCTATTCTATTTAGATGAGCTGTGTTTAATATCATTTAAAAGTTTTCTTTCTGTGATTTCATTACCTCTTACACAGTACTCTAAACATAGTTACTGCCTGACAGTTAGGACTAGTAAGTTACTTCTAAGGCAGTACTATTAATGAAAAAAGTCTGAAATACATGCAATATAGGCTTTTAAATAGGATATACATATAACTTTAACTGGATTTGAACATGTATCTGCAGCATTAGAATAGCTGTAATAATAAAAGTGATAAATTTTGAATTGGTCTGTGTAAACATTAATAAAATTAGATAGGACTTTATTAAAGTAATCCTTCATTTCCACCAAGTAACAAATAATTATTTGAATTTTCAATATGTTTTCTTTTCATCAACCTAACTGGTCTCTTGGCTTGATTAAAATTGGAATATAGTTTTAATAAACAAGTACATTAGATAATAAACTGAGTGAAACACTGCACGCACAGTTCTTCTGACACTGAACTCTACTTCTTAATCTTCCTATTAGTCACTGAACACAAGTTATTAAAATCTAATATATATATATAATAAACATTACTAAACCAAATTTTTTTATTTATTAACTCTCTGTACACCTAATAACAACTCCTACTCCTTTTTGTTTGGTTGGATAGGCAGCGAATTGTGCAGCAGTGTGTGAAAAAATACTGACCCTGATCAAGATTCAAATCTACAGCCTTTCACATAAAAAACAGTGATGCAACCACTCCACTAAGGAAGTAGCAATAATATTTCAAAAACAGATTGAAGTGGCACATGTCATTAAATACATGTTCATTTTATAAAACTCAATTGAATTACGATTGAATTATGCATATATTTTTGTACATATAATTCAACTCGATCCACCTAAGTACAGAATTAAACAAAGTAACATGACACTTACCTTATTTTTTCATAATGTCTACAATAGTTCTTTCATGACAACCCACAATCCTCAGTTATAATTTTTCTTTATAAAATGTTTATTATCAAATTACATAATTAAACTCAAAATGCTAAATAAAATATATAATATATAAAATTTAAAAAATTAAATTAAGATTAATAATTTAATAGTTTATAAGGATTTTCAAATTTATAATTTCTTAAAAAAATTGTTAAAAATTAATATTAAAATTATTGAAATTAAAAGTTACATATATAGAAAATATGACATCAATTATGATAAAATTAATATTAAATAGGATAAAAACAAAATGTACTACTTCTTTGGCCAGCGAGTACTATAGTACTCATTAGTTATATAATTTTATTCTTAATTTTTAACAATTTTTATATTTAAAAAAGTATTATAATTTGAAAATTTTTAATTTTTTAATTTAATTTAATTTTTTAAATCTTATACATTAAATTTTATATACTATATATATTTTAATTATCATTTTGAGTTTATGCAATCTGATAATAAACATTTTATAAAGAAGAATTACTACTGAGGATGTGAGTGGCCACAAAAGTACTATTATAGACATAATGAAAAAATAAGGTGAGTGTCATTTTAATTTGTTTAATTCTGTACTTAGGTGGATCAAGTTGAATTATATATACAATAATTAGTACAGAGGTGATATGAGTCTTGAAAAGATTGATCTCAAAAGAATTATTTTTGTACATACATATAAACAAATATTTTAAATAATTTTACATAAATTATTAAATAATTTACGAGTTTTTATAATTAAACAGAACTGATATCCTAAACAATAAGTACTTATATTTTCTTTTGTAGAATAATTATTATTTATTGTTTTATATATTTATAAAAGAATATGTGTGTGTGTGTGTGTGTTTGTGTGCATTGTTGTATTCAATATATTATCTCGTTTATAAATATATAAATCAATAAATAACTATTCTATAAAAGAAAATAAGAATACTTATTGTTTAGGATATCAGTTCTATTTAACCATAAAAACTCATAAATTATTTAATAAAAGCGTACAATATAATCAAACTAATAAAAGCTTAAAAGCAAACAACACAGGTAATTTTTATTGGAAAAATAGAATAATTTTAAAAACCATTAACAATGAAAGTAAAGAGTGAACAGGATGATGAAATATTGTAACATTTTAAAATGATAAACGACTTACTTTACTTAGATTGAGTAGACTTAGACTTACTTAGATTATTAATGATGGAATTTGTTTTTTTCATGACCTTTCAGGGCTAATTATTCTTCAATATAATTTCTGGTACCTCTGTTGTTAATGATGTCTGCCTTAGGAAACTCTACTAATACATAACTGAATATTACCCTTGATCAACATTGTGTTTGTTTAATATATTGTTATTTTACGTGGTACTGACTGAAATGGTCATTAGCCACAAAAAATTCAACAGTATTACGCTGTTGAGAAAGTTCTCAGCCTGGTACAGAGATTGTGCAAGAATGATGAAATGGCTACGTTATTTATCAAGTATGATCCTTTAGATGGGATGCTGTGAGTTTCGTTGTTTGTTATTGGCGATCAAGAAAATTGAACAACTGAAAAACTGATAAAATTGAAGTTTGAACTGATATAAAATACTTAGTTTTAAAACTTTTAACCCCAATGGACATAAAAAAAAATTATATTTGACTTTAAACAATTCATTCCCTTCGTTTTTCATGGTAAAAAGATGAGATGCTGAATTTAATTTTGGTCAAAATGAATGCCAAAAACTACAACTGATGAAATAATCACAAAAATTCTCAATGTCATAGTAAAAGTTCACTGACTGTGGATAAGAGAGGTTGTGGAAATTGCAAACATCTCAATACTGATCAATGGGTGCCACTTTTGTTAACTACTAAAAATGCATTTAACTGAACAATTCTAAGGACATTTAGAATAATTAACATAATTCTACTGAATTTTTTTATCATCTCACAACTGTAGATAAAATATGGATTAAACATTACATGCCAGAGACCAAAGAGTGGATGGGAGCAACTGAAAGTGCATCAAAGAAAGCGAAAACAAAACCATCAGCAGGAAAAGTCATGAATAAAGTTTTTTGGAATTCTTGTAGCGTGGTGCTCTTAAATTATCTAGAAAAAGGCAGGACCATCACAAGGGAGTGTTATGTTTCAGTACTGGACTGACTGAAGGATCCTATTCAGATTTAATGTCTACATTTGCCCAAAAAGAAAGTGCTTTTTCATTCTTTCACTACAATAAGGCGCTTGTATAATATCTCAGGTTGTTGATGCAAAACTCTATGACCCTTTGCTTTGAAGTATTTCCACAAGCACGGTATTTGTCTCCCAGGGATTATATCCTTTTCCCAAATCAGAAGAAATGGCTAGCTGAATGAAGATTCACTTCAGATGGTGAGTTGGACAAATTACGTTTTACTAAGGGTAATAAAAAGTTGGAATGTCATTGTTCTAATAGACTGAATTCAAATATATGACTTTTTGAAAAATAAAAAAAATCTCTGAAAGATCTCGTTTTCTTTCATCAACCCAAGAACTTTCTGAATGACCCACATAGCAACCAACTTCACTCAGTTTTTCTGAGGATTTTTTTGATCTACAGAACCATTTTCTTGAATGTGGCATTGGTTGCCGGCACAACATCTACTTGATAACTTATAACTTCTAGGATCCCTGCTATCAGCAGATATTGCTGTACTGTGCAACTATCAGGATGCAATTGTATTTAATATCTTATTTTGTAAATTTACACGCTAAAAATCTTACACCAGGGAACATACAAATACTACACAGATCAATTAATTAAGTACTCAAGGAATTCCTTAATAATTTTCTTTTTTGAAGACTAGGATCATTAACAACAACACTTACAGAAAAATCACAGAATAAAGTGCTGATAATTAAATTCCGAAAGACCTATCTTTAGAAGAAAATTCCATTAATTAAAAGGTTTAAAAAACTAAGGTAAGAGAAATAATAATAATATAAACTACCTATCAATTAAAAATTAACTAAAATTTAATTAAAAATAAAAAAAAATTAACTTAAAAATATTTTTTTTTACCATGACAAACTGAACCAAATTTTATAAAAAAAAACATTTTTATAAACCTACTTCAATCATCTTTGCTAACAACTTTAGTGATTGTGAAATCACTAAAAATGTTTTGAAAATAGTTTTAGCAACATTTTATTATAAAATTTGGTTTAGTTTGTCACTGCAAAAGTTTACATTTTTAAATTACTACTTTTGTCAACCAACATTGATGTATAAAAAAAAAGATTAATTACAAGAAATTACCATGCAGGGAGTGGTATTAAATGCAAATAACTTCAAGGATGGCAAAATATACTGTTATTGCACAGCACACTGTGAGTTTACATCCCCACATTACCAACAATGGTCTGCTTGATGTGCATAGTTTTACAGGAGTTTGAAGAATCTATCAAAAAAAAAAATAAAAAATAAACAAGATGTTTATAATTAAATAAAAATTGAATCTTCAAACTCAGTTTTAAGCTACTTTTAGACAATAATTTTAATACAGCTACTACTTTACAGAAAGTGATAAAAAATGATCTTGTGCAGAACTGTACAAGAATACAAACAATTTTTGTTATTTTCTTTTCTTTTTGGGGGCGAAAAACATTTTTATGTTATCATCGCTTGGAAAACAAAATATAAATACAAAATGTAATAGAATAACAAAAATTAAAACAAAATAAAAGCTTAAAGTAGAAATTTAAAAACAAAACAAACTAAAATATTAAAAACAAAGATAAAATTAAAAAAGTTTAACTAAAATGTTAGACACAAAAACATACAACTACTGTAAAAAATCCAAAAACACTATTAAAAAGTATGTAAAATATTATTAACACTCTGGAGAAACAAAAACACCTGGTCCAAACCAAAACTTTATTTCCCAGGATTTGACACATAACAATTTATAAGCCTATATATAAATTAGTATATAAGGAAACGACAATTTAAATGAATGGTATTTTTCGACTCCTCATATCTCAAAATATAAAGAAAATTAATTTTCACTCCCACCATGCAACTGAAAGTAATACTGCACCTTTCTTTGAAAAGTTGATAAAAAATTAACCAAATTTCAATTAAATTAATTAATTAGCTAATAATATATTAATTAATTAGTGTATTCAATATAAATTTAAAAAAAAATCACTATATAAAGATAATCTACAAAAAATAATAATTTAATATATACTAATCATGTCAATCCTAACATAAAACACAATATTAAAATAATTTTCAAAATGTACATCATAGATTAACAATGTTCTATAATTATACTAGTGACCTATTTTCGTTTTTATTTATATAATAAACTAAATAAATTTTATTTATAAAAATAACACACCAATGTATTTAATATGATCAAGGATGACAGTTTCTATTACTCCTATGTTCACAAGGGTCTAACAAAATAAACATTAACTAAGCTCAAGAATTTATATCACAATTCCTTTAATAATGTTTATCTTAGCAAAAAGCCAATCCTAGAATTAAAAAAAAGACAAAGATAATCATTTATACCTAAGTTTTAAAAAAAAGAAGAAAAAAGATTTTTCAATGATAATGTTATAAGTTAAAAAATACTTCATCTGATCAATCTTTCAATTAAGCTCTTATTAGAAACTAAAATCATATTTTATATAACCACACTATCAAGAATTTAAAAAAAACTTGTAATAAAGCATTTATATACAAAATTCTCAACTTTTAATGGGATAATCACATATTTAATAACATTATTGTCATAATTTTTCTTAATGGTCTTTTTATTAGTACAAGTTATTTCTCATTATAAATTTTAAATAGCAAATAGGAACAAGAAACCAGAAATCCTATAAAAAAATTGTAAAATGACAGATATCAGCCTGATAAATGTCTTAAAATAAAATATACTGTCATATCATATTTATCTTGCATAGATTTACAGTCATATTGTAAAAAATAAACCAAAATCAATCCTGGATAGAAATTCTGCGAGGAAAAAAACAGGTTTCCACAGGAAATCAATACCATTTTTCTAACAAAATTGTGTTGGATTGTCTTTATTATGAGAAAGCTTTTAAACAGGTATTTCAAAGTTAGCTGTAAAAAATTTTGGAATAGAAAGATGTGACAAAAAATTAAATCAGCACTTGAAAGTTCATATATTGGTAAATAGAAATAACTGAGATGAATAACTTTTGGAAAAAAAATGTTATCTTTTATTTTTATCGATTTTCCACTAACCAAGAGAATAACAGAAAGCTTAGTTAAAAACATTGTAGGACCTTCCGGTACTCTTCCTTTTTTTAAAATATTTGTTAATGCTTTAAGATTGTATCAAAGTTAAGAATCAATCATCTGTAAATTTAATTAAAAGATATTCAAGACATAAATAAGATTTGATGTCTGCTGACTTTTCGGATTATAAATGACGATTTTAATGCCTAATGTTAGCTATTGGACATTTTTATTTATGAATTTTATAATTTGTGATCATAGTCTGATCAATCATCCTTCAGATATATCATTTTACATAAAAAAACTAAATATTTAAAAAAAAAAAATTTCTTTTATTGTACTTGCTGTATGCAAGTAACAATAATATTTTATTTAATAAATGAAAGAATGATTTAATTAAATTTATTTCACGTTGTTTTATGAAATAGTAAGATTTTTAATTGATCTTGAAATGCAGTAGTAAAATAATATTTATTACATTTTTCTTATCAGTAAATTTTAACAGTGGGATTAAATTTAATTAATACATTTTACTTAATTTGATATTAAATCTAATATAAAATTAAGTCAATAATTTCTTTTTTATTATCATATAAGTCAATAATACTATGCCTGATACTGTTAATGATAAGCATAGTACATATATATATATATATATATATATATATATATATATATATACAAAAGAGAGGGAGAGAGAGAGTCATAACTATTTTAATTTATTACATTATTATTTTTTTTTTACAATTAATTCATTTGTGTAATTATTATGATCATTCCGTGTTTCTGTTTTTACTTTTACAAGCAAATAAAATGTGTATAAATAAAAACAGATAATCTGTTTCTCAGCTGAATATGTAAATTACTTGATTTAAAGTAAAATTATTCTAAAATGGATTGTCAGCTATTCATAATCATTATTGATTCTATTAAGAAGCAATAATTTTCATTTTTACTATTCATGCTAAACAATTTAAGTACCTTGTATGATACAAAGTAAATGTTAATCAGTTTTTTAAATCACTTTCTTATCTTAATTGAACTAAAATTTAACTTCTTTCTTGGATTCTTTTTTTTAGAGTTTTGCAATTTATTGTATTTTTCTTTCATAGTTAACTACTTTCCTAGTTTATAACTCTTACTTTGTAGTTCTTTTTTATTAAGATAACATAGCTACACCTAGGGCAATGCATCTGATAAAATTTGATGTTCTATATTTAGGGAGAAAAAACTCATCATCATCTCTTTTAAATGTTGCAGCACAACCCAAATGAAACTGAATCTATGTCTAGCGTCATCTGGATCATGGATAAAACTCAAATTGGTGGTATACATGAATTTTATATAATATGTATTTTGCAAAACAAACAGGTGTAGAATATATTAAAATTATATAGTCGGATAAATTACATCAATTGATTGAGATGAATGGCTGCTGGTGCGGTTCTTAAAAATAAGTTTCTTAGTGGGAAACTTTTTAGTTGTATTGTTAGATATGACCTTAAGGCATGATGCATTAAAAACAAATTGGTGAGCAAAATAATGATTTTACTCACTAATGTAAATTCATTTTATATTTATAAGAATCGACACTTTTTACGTAAGTCTTCGGACTTCCAAAAAGTTTTCTTTTTGTGAAAAACCCACAATGAAATTTGTTTTTTTTAAAAATTAATTTTCTTTTTTTAATCAATGTAAAAAAATAATAATGTTGACAAAACACCAATTAATTGTTACGTATATGTCTATAAACCTAACTGATTTTTTGTCATCATTTTTCTTTATTGCATTATTTGGTACTAGAGGTTACTAGAGAACTTTGTTCAAAAAATACAACAAATTATTTTTTAGCTGGAAGTTTAAATGACTGGTGCATATGAGCAGCTCACGTAGTCAGATGATTTGCTCAGAGGAACACAATGATCCTGCACATTATACTAACTAGCATCTGAAAGAAAACCACATTCTTCCACATCTCAACATTCTAATCCTTGTAATCTTTTCCCTAATTACAACCCTTCATCACTGCTGTTGACATGTCTTTTTTCTGATCTTAATAACTTTCTTCTACTTTCCAGTAGCCTGTTTTGAAATTTCTAACATAAACATTCACACCACTGACTTTTACTTCATGTTTACAGTCTTATTTTAGTTTTACATTTTCTGATCAATTGACTTTCTTTAGCAGCAGTTATTAATAGAACCACAATTCCCTTTTTGATATGAAGAAAATGACATGTTAAACTTAACTTCTGTCAAATCTCATAAATAATATCTAATAAGAAATGTTTCTAGAGATCCAGAGAAACTGAGAAATCCCTTTATGGTTTCAGTTTCAATGATAGTGAAATCCTGATTTTCACCTCCCCTTGGTAGGGAGGGGACAACAGCTGTTTGTAACACGTTATATGCAGGCAGCTAACAAATGAAGGGATCGAGTATCTTCTGGGATAAGAAGATCCCTTCTACCAAGTGCCAAAAGCCTCTTTCTAAAGTGCCTAAATTAATTATAGAGCATTTATTTTTCCCAATGTTTTTCGGTAAAGTGACAAGCATAAAAACACCAAGAAGTGTGGAATTTTGAACTATTTCGCGTACTCAATCAACTCGTGATCGTATAAAGCGCGTTTCGGTATTGAATATATTTTTTTTTTTACGCGCGACTTTTTCACCACCTGTTTTTGTACCATCTTTCATCAATCTTAATCACCTACCACTTTTCTTGTCTCAATCTTCCACCAAATTTAGATTTAAGTTTCATTGCGTTACAGCATAAGTCGCCGCTCTTTCAGTTAAACTACTATCTGGCACGATTATATGTTCCCAAGCTCGTTCAGAAAGCACTTTATCAGTTTGAGATCTGGTTTCATTATCCGAATAAACTACATCGTGCCACTTCATCTAATTTAATAATGCCTTTATCACTCCTTTTCAATCGTTTATCTAATTTCATACTGGGACCACAATAATTGTAACCCGGCAAATGAGCTTCGAACACTAATAAATCTACAGCTTTATTGACTATAGAACCAATAATACCACATCCTTTCTTCTTATTTTTCCTTACCTTCACATCTATATATATATATATATATGAACATTTTTTTCATTCAAATACATTATTGAAATAAAAATCTAAATGATTCTTTAATGTATTTTAAATTAGCTGAAGTAAGAATGGTAAAATACTTCATTTAAAACAATTTTTTTACATTTTTTACAATAAACAGCTGTTTTTTTGCAACATTTTCATGGATAATGATTCTTTAATGTATCCAAATTTAGGTAGTAGGAATTCCGACTATCAAAATATTTCATATAAAGTATTTTTTTTAACAATAAACAGCACTTTTTTTTAACAAAATTTTCAGGGTTAATGATTCTTTAATGAATCTAAATTAGGTGGTGAAAATTTTCACCCCCAAAATATTTCATAAAACCAAAAAAAAAATAAAATAAATTTATCAAAAAAACAGATTATTTCGCGTTTAATTACGCTAAACCGATTGAATTATAAAATGCACTGTTTTATGAAGTACTTTTAATTTTGTCATTTCATCTGTGTTAAGTGTAGATTTAATTTCATTTTCTATATGTCTTTATGTTAGCGGTCACAAGATCTGTAATTTGACCATTTAATTCAGCACTCATTAATTTTTTTTTTAAGAGGCTCAATTGCATTTGTCATAAACTTTAAAATTAAACACGTCCGCGCCATCAAACACATTACACAATCTATGATTTTGTATATCATAATTTGCATCTTTTGTTTGGGAAAACCCAATTCCTGGAGGACCTGGAATACCTTTTCCACTCTTTCCTCGTTGCCTTTTACTACCTAATCTTATTCGTGTTCATGACATTTCTATATAAAAAAAAAAAAAAAAATTAAAAACCAATAATCTAATCAAATTCAACATCTTTCAATCTGTAATTATGGATATGATTTCGTTTGATACGCTCTTGTTTCCAGCATAATATTCACCCACAAGGGTATAGAATCTAGATACCAATTCGTTTGGATCATCCCAATATATATAGACTGGATTATAATTAAATTGATCATGTAGTCCGCTACTTAAGAAAGATGTGGCTGGTGTTTTATATGGTGAAACAGATCTATCTGTTCGTTTTGGAGGAATAAGCTTTCTGATTACATCGTTATATTTGAAGGAATTATTCGTTTTTATGGTGCCAGCATCTGTCAAGCCCACCCGTTGTTTCAACATTTCATCATAAGTTTGCACATCTGTTTTCTGAACTTTCTTCAGATCTGGATTTTTATAAATTAACAACTCTAAAATACCAGGTGTGGCTGAATATATAAAACCTTTCAAATAAATTTTATCAACTACAAATTTAATTTCTTTATTTCCTAATGTGCTCGTATCTATAGTTTTATCATATTTCACACCATATACGTGATTCATTAATACTTTTGGACCTGTTTTTAACATTTCTAAATATGGTTTTATATCTTCTACAATTTTAATTGTTTCTTGCGTTTCAGAAAGATGTGTAAATGGAGTGTCTGGCATTGTATATGCGGTTTGAGTTTGTTCTAATGGTATAGTTGTTTGTTTAGATTCAGACAACGTGGTTGAACCGCCTACACCTACTACTTCTTCTTCTTCATCATCATCATCTGAAACTTGTAAATATTGCTCCAACAAACTCTGTTCACACCTATCTTGATGTTTTTGTAAATTACCTGACAATCTATCACCCAATTCGCGTCCTACACTATCAATATCAGTTTCAGTTTGAGGTGGTAACAGTGACTGGTTTTGATTTATCTAGTTTTCCTTTAATTTCTTTTATGGGTTCTATTATCAGTTTGAAGCGTTTAGCAAATAAAGCATCTTCTTCAGCCAAACCCAGCAAAAATGCTGCATTTTTACGTTTAAAAGCTTTATTACGCTTATCAATTTCAACTATTTGTTTCTCCTTCTTGTACATTGTTCTAGAACGAAAAAAATTAAAATTCAACGATTAGTTTATTCACGTAAGAAAGCCGCTCCTCAAATCTGAAGATCGACTTTATATGAAAGTACGCTGCATTCGATCAGCGTTCAATCAACAATTAAAAATTTATTGATACCGTTTCTATTGCGACCTTTATTTTTGTCACTCTCTTACCAATAAGTAGAAAACCATTAACGGTTCGCATTCCAAACGTGTTCGCATAATGATTTAAAATCATCAAACGACATGTCAACATTTACGTGTTCATTGTAAATGTGTTGTAAATCTAAACCATCTTGTCTGAATATTATTAAAAAATTACAATTGTCTCGTATCAGTTGTTTTGGTTTTTTAGAATACTTTGTGCTAAATAAAAACAATCTATCTAGATACCAATTCGTTTGGATCATCCCAATATATATAGACTGGATTATAATTAAATTGATCATGTAGTCCGCTACTTAAGAAAGATGTGGCTGGTGTTTTATATGGTGAAACAGATCTATCTGTTCGTTTTGGAGGAATAAGCTTTCTGATTACATCGTTATATTTGAAGGAATTATTCGTTTTTATGGTGCCAGCATCTGTCAAGCCCACCCGTTGTTTCAACATTTCATCATAAGTTTGCACATCTGTTTTCTGAACTTTCTTCAGATCTGGATTTTTATAAATTAACAACTCTAAAATACCAGGTGTGGCTGAATATATAAAACCTTTCAAATAAATTTTATCAACTACAAATTTAATTTCTTTATTTCCTAATGTGCTCGTATCTATAGTTTTATCATATTTCACACCATATACGTGATTCATTAATACTTTTGGACCTGTTTTTAACATTTCTAAATATGGTTTTATATCTTCTACAATTTTAATTGTTTCTTGCGTTTCAGAAAGATGTGTAAATGGAGTGTCTGGCATTGTATATGCGGTTTGAGTTTGTTCTAATGGTATAGTTGTTTGTTTAGATTCAGACAACGTGGTTGAACCGCCTACACCTACTACTTCTTCTTCTTCATCATCATCATCTGAAACTTGTAAATATTGCTCCAACAAACTCTGTTCACACCTATCTTGATGTTTTTGTAAATTACCTGACAATCTATCACCCAATTCGCGTCCTACACTATCAATATCAGTTTCAGTTTGAGGTGGTAACAGTGACTGGTTTTGATTTATCTAGTTTTCCTTTAATTTCTTTTATGGGTTCTATTATCAGTTTGAAGCGTTTAGCAAATAAAGCATCTTCTTCAGCCAAACCCAGCAAAAATGCTGCATTTTTACGTTTAAAAGCTTTATTACGCTTATCAATTTCAACTATTTGTTTCTCCTTCTTGTACATTGTTCTAGAACGAAAAAAATTAAAATTCAACGATTAGTTTATTCACGTAAGAAAGCCGCTCCTCAAATCTGAAGATCGACTTTATATGAAAGTACGCTGCATTCGATCAGCGTTCAATCAACAATTAAAAATTTATTGATACCGTTTCTATTGCGACCTTTATTTTTGTCACTCTCTTATCAATAAGTAGAAAACCATTAACGGTTCGCATTCCAAACGTGTTCGCATAATGATTTAAAATCATCAAACGACATGTCAACATTTACGTGTTCATTGTAAATGTGTTGTAAATCTAAACCATCTTGTCTGAATATTATTAAAAAATTACAATTGTCTCGTATCAGTTGTTTTGGTTTTTTAGAATACTTTGTGCTAAATAAAAACAATCTATCTAGATACCAATTCGTTTGGATCATCCCAATATATATAGACTGGATTATAATTAAATTGATCATGTAGTCCGCTACTTAAGAAAGATGTGGCTGGTGTTTTATATGGTGAAACAGATCTATCTGTTCGTTTTGGAGGAATAAGCTTTCTGATTACATCGTTATATTTGAAGGAATTATTCGTTTTTATGGTGCCAGCATCTGTCAAGCCCACCCGTTGTTTCAACATTTCATCATAAGTTTGCACATCTGTTTTCTGAACTTTCTTCAGATCTGGATTTTTATAAATTAACAACTCTAAAATACCAGGTGTGGCTGAATATATAAAACCTTTCAAATAAATTTTATCAACTACAAATTTAATTTCTTTATTTCCTAATGTGCTCGTATCTATAGTTTTATCATATTTCACACCATATACGTGATTCATTAATACTTTTGGACCTGTTTTTAACATTTCTAAATATGGTTTTATATCTTCTACAATTTTAATTGTTTCTTGCGTTTCAGAAAGATGTGTAAATGGAGTGTCTGGCATTGTATATGCGGTTTGAGTTTGTTCTAATGGTATAGTTGTTTGTTTAGATTCAGACAACGTGGTTGAACCGCCTACACCTACTACTTCTTCTTCTTCATCATCATCATCTGAAACTTGTAAATATTGCTCCAACAAACTCTGTTCACACCTATCTTGATGTTTTTGTAAATTACCTGACAATCTATCACCCAATTCGCGTCCTACACTATCAATATCAGTTTCAGTTTGAGGTGGTAACAGTGACTGGTTTTGATTTATCTAGTTTTCCTTTAATTTCTTTTATGGGTTCTATTATCAGTTTGAAGCGTTTAGCAAATAAAGCATCTTCTTCAGCCAAACCCAGCAAAAATGCTGCATTTTTACGTTTAAAAGCTTTATTACGCTTATCAATTTCAACTATTTGTTTCTCCTTCTTGTACATTGTTCTAGAACGAAAAAAATTAAAATTCAACGATTAGTTTATTCACGTAAGAAAGCCGCTCCTCAAATCTGAAGATCGACTTTATATGAAAGTACGCTGCATTCGATCAGCGTTCAATCAACAATTAAAAATTTATTGATACCGTTTCTATTGCGACCTTTATTTTTGTCACTCTCTTATCAATAAGTAGAAAACCATTAACGGTTCGCATTCCAAACGTGTTCGCATAATGATTTAAAATCATCAAACGACATGTCAACATTTACGTGTTCATTGTAAATGTGTTGTAAATCTAAACCATCTTGTCTGAATATTATTAAAAAATTACAATTGTCTCGTATCAGTTGTTTTGGTTTTTTAGAATACTTTGTGCTAAATAAAAACAATCTATTTCATGTTGACGACCACGCGCAAAGTAATCACAAATACTGTTTTGTTTTTATTTGATTACATCATCAAAAATCATTATTGAATACAGTTTGATTTCTTCTGGTTGTGGGACTACATTCATAATAACCGAGTTATAGATTTAACTGTATCAATTCTAATAATTTTCTAAACAATGGTTGATGAAGGGATTTTGAAAATGTACAAATGTTTAAAGCATATTTCGTTTTCGTGAATTAAAAGATGAAAAACAACATTTGTTTTACCAGTTTGAGGGGCCGCACACAATACATCTTATAGCGTCTGGTAACAAAGAACTATGCCTATTTTTTTGGGGTGATATACCATAGCCTACTGTTGCATTTTCAATGTTAAGTTTAGGTTTCTGTTGTACCTCCTTCATCATGCATCTTTTATGAAATTTTTGTTATTGAAAGTCACTAACATATGTATACAGAAAAAAAATAAAAACACAACTAATTACTCACGACTAAACTAGTGATATCTATCATATAGGTGTAATTCAAATTAATATAAAATAATACATTAAATACAAATGAAACAAGCAATTGAAACTTTGTGGAAACCTATATATGGAAATTAATAAGTGAGTGTCAATAAACTATAGATCTTATACTGTGGCTGATATGTTTACTGTAGTTGAACTAACTGAAAGAAAATGCATTAAATACGAATGAAACAATCGATTGAAACTTTGTGGGAATCTATATATGGAAATTAATAAGTGATTGTCAATAAACTATAGATCTTATACTGCGGCTGATATGTTTACTGTAGTTGAACTAACTGAAAGTAAATGATAAGAACATTTTGCCAAATCATTTTCAAATTCTTCATCAAGATCATTTATCTAATGCTATGTAATCATCACTGTGAAGAGTTATTTTTATATGAAATTCATCTCATTTATAGTGAGCAAAAACTCAATTAAAATTATCAATAAATTCAATTTGAGATTTTTTTGGTTTATTAGCTACCTTAAAGGAATAATTAATATTAAATCTGTGTGTGAAGGTTTTTAGATTCAACTGTTGTAGACATACTGTTATCTATAAATGATTAAAATTTTACATCAATAAGATATTGTGTTTGATGATCAGTTAACATCACTCAAATACATCCTGAATTATAACTTTTATCAAATCCTAACCATCTGACATAGGCTTTGTCGCCTTTTCGTCTGAGTATTTTCTCAATTTGATATACATCCTTATGAATGGTTTTTTGTAATTCCTGTTGATAGAAAGTCCTTTTACGATCTCATTTCTACTATCAATCAATTCATCTGTAACAGGACGAGATTAAGCGTGCATCGTATGTATTTTGAATTTTTCATTCATCCAATTCGGTAAATAACCCTTATCAAATACTTGTTTATGTTTGTTTATGCAAACGTAATTGCCAACTTTAAATTTAATTTTTACAACATCCTTTTTTCTATCATATTTTTTGTTTATATATGCAAGGACTTCCGCTCCATTCGTCTTATTTACATCTTTCGATTTAAATTTTGTAGTCGAATCCATGGTATCGTTATATTCATTGATGAGGGCTTGCAGCATATCAATCCATTTATAATTGACATTTTCTGTAAATTTAGTCCACATTTTTGTTTTCAACGTTCTATTGGAAGCGTTGAACTACGGCGGCTTTTTGTCGTAAAACGTGGAATAATGATTTATATTGTGTAATTCAATAGGGATTTCACTTGCGGATTAAACAATTCCTTTCCCTGATCAATTTTGAAATCTTTCATCTTATGTTTTTCAAATATTGGTCATAAACCGGCCGCTACCTCTTTACCCGTCTTCTTTTTTAACATATAGTGTATGCGAATTCAGTAAAACAATCAATAACCGTCAACAAGTATTTGTAACCCTTTTTGTTTCGAGAATAAGGTATCATTTCGACTGTCTCCTTGGTATAGGTCGTTAAAACCTTTGATTTCAGTCTTTCTAATAGGACAATTATGTCTAACCCGGCTTGTGTAATTCTTTCGCTAAATCGGCTTTAATTGACATTGCTGCTGCTCCGTTCCATACTAGAATAAAAAAATAACACATCTAAAAACATATTACATCAACTCGAATACTACAAATTCTTAAAATCTTAGGGTTATTCGATGATTTGATACATCGCCCGTAAAGAGATCGGACATAATATTTAATGAATTTTATTGGTTTATTTTTATCGTGTCTTCATGAATCGTATATATATAGTTTTTTTTAACCTCTGTTAGGTATTACTTCAACTCTGTTAGGATGAGATGAACAAAAATTTTTGTAGCGTGTGAAAAATGACATGCCTGGGACCTCCGGATGAAAGGTCGAGACACTACCATAAACACCACAGAGGCTGGCAAATCGGCCTCCGATTTGTAAATCGGGATTATACTTTAACTGTTGTTAAATTAATTCTGTATTTAAACTGTTTTTTGTAGCTTATAAATTGTTATTTATAAAAAATAAGCTGTATTTGTAAGAAATTCTTTCATGTGTTATTTCTCAATATCTTTGTCCAACTGCAAACATGTGACATTATATGTGTAATTTGACATGTAATTTTCATAAAACATTATTAAGGATAATTACACCAATAACAACTCTTTATTTATTCCTACTCCAATAACTCTTCATTCCTACTGCTTGAACTATTAACATTTTTAAAAGCAAATTTTAATCTAGAATTTTAACTAAAATAAGGAAAACAAATTTCTCATTATTATAAACCAATTCAGATCAAAAGTTTAAATTAGTCATTAGGGTTACTTCAAAAGTAACTGAAAATTTACCTGTTAAAACTTGATCATAACAGGAGAATGGAAGGCAGTAGTGGACGAGGGTGCGGTACGAGATGGAGTGATTGGGAACTATGGCTTGGGAGTCAAAAACAACAGAGGTGACAGACTGTTGAATTTTGTACAGATCACAAATAAAAGAGCCAATCACCACAAGAGAATGGCTGTCTCTGAAAATAGATCCCTATGGAAGAATCTTACAAGCAGAAGAGATATATTAATTGGGCATCTGCTAAGACTTAAGGAATCCTGGAAACCATTATTAAGGGTGCGATTGAAGAAAGGGACTACCAAGGAAGAGGAAGGCTGGAATATAAGGCAGACCATGAATGACATGAACTGCCAAAGTAATCAACAACTCAAGAGGAAGGGGCACAGGACAGAAGGACTTTGGAAGCTTGCTGCAAACCAATCTATGGATTAATGACTAATTTAACAAAATAAATAAATTTTAACATGATACCTTCCAACAATCTCAATTACAATCTCATTATTTGTCTAGAATGAAATCATTTAAAATAGCCATTTAGAATAAAGAAACAGAATTGAAAGGAGATAAAAACTCACATTCTAAGAGATCTAGTTGTGTAAAATTGAAAGGAGATCAAAACTCACATTCTAAGAGATCTTGTTGTGTAAAATACTATCTCAAACTTTCTCTTCCCCAACAACATAAAAAATATTACACAAAAATAGTTTGGATATAAATTTAATATATTTTGCCTCTTTCAACCTACAGAATTCTTTGCTGGAGATACTAACATTTTTTTATCATTATAAAACAAAACAAAAACAAAAAATTATTATCTACAATACTTTATATGTATTTACTTCAAGTAAAATTAAATATTATAGGCATTAACTAACAAGCACTGAAACTGAATTTTTTTATTTTTTTTTTTATGAAATCTGAAATAGCATTTGAGACACAAGTAAGAAGAACATGTCAAGTAGAAGTAATTTTTTTTTCTTGTAATACTTATAAATTTTACAAAATATGTATTAGATCCAGTTAAATAAAAATTAAATCCAATTTAATTAAAGTCAATTTAGATCTAATTTTATAATGGAAATACAGATGAATAATAAGGTACAGAGGATGGTAAGGACAATAAAGAATGGAAGGCTATAATGTAAATACCAGTTCAAATATTACAACACAACGTGATAGTGGTTCATGAATCAAAAATGTAATTCAAAATAGATTAAAAATAATGCACACAAAAAGCTATTAAAAGAAATAGTGTTATTTTTAACCTACATGAAAAATAAAACTTTTTTATCAGAAATTTAAATCAATAAATGATACAATTAAATTCAACAAAGAAGAAAAACCAGTTTTTAAATTTAATACTTTTTTCAACTAATCCTATTAAATAAAAAAAAATCATCAATGTAAACATTGTATTTCAGAAAATAATAGAAGGTGAACAATTAATAAATGATTTAAAAAAATTAAACTTACCTCATAAATACCAAAACGTGTTGTTGAATAGCTTAGTTGTCGACACAAAGATGCTGACAATCCATTATACAACGCTAACACACCATATTGCCTAACTACATTTCCTGTAACTTTTATTACAGACATTTTTTCTTGTTGAGTTTGTAAGTGAACCTAAAAGAAAAGATACAGAATAACATAAACATTTACAAAAATATCATACTAATGGTTTAAAGAAAACAAAACAATACACTTAAACTGCTTTTGAATTAGTTTTTAACATTTCAAGCTTTTCAGAATCTGTTTGTCAAATTTACAATTACCTTAGATGGGAAAAGTCCAATTACAAATGTAGATAATATCCTTTTCATACCCAAGAATTGCATACAAAAATATAATATTTCTATTGTAACATGTGGTTTGAAGCTGTCGGTTAATGATGTTTCCTTTTCTCTTGAGATGATATTTTTCTGGAGATATTTTCTTCAAAATTCCAGAAGAATTTTTTCCTGATCCTCAAAATCTGAAATGACTTTGCATGTCTTGCAAATATATTCCTGCACCCATACATTGCAAACTTTTCTCAAAAATGGTTTCATTGTTCAAACAATTAAATGTTAATTGAACAACAGTGTTTGCCAGCTACCTGCTTTTTCAACACACATATGGAAGGTTTTCCATAAAATATGTTAAATAAGTTTAACAATCATTCACAGAATGATTCACGGTCAGGATCAGCATTTTCATAAGCTAAACATTTCCACGTCATAGTTTTTTTTTTTTGGTAAATTGCAAAAAAGAATAAAAATAAAAACACACTTCAGCTAGCTGCTTATTACTTCCTTGTATTAAGTAAAAAAGTATTGCGATCGTGAAAAATTTCATTTTTTAGATTTTAACAGAAATATCCATTTTGAGTAGGTTCGGGGAGACATCTGTACGTACGTACGTACGTACATCTCACATAACTCAACAACGATTAGCCATAGGATTTTGAAATTTTTGATTGAGGATTATAGTACATCTAGTTTTGCACCTCCCCTTTTGATTGCAATTGACTGTATCAAAAGTGTCAAAAAAAGCCCAAAATCTAAAAAATTTGTAAGTTTTTTTAACTTCAGTAATAAGACCTCATTGAGAGCTTTTCAACGATATATCATAAGTGGTTATTATTTTCATTGGTTCCAGAGTTATAGCAAAATAAAATTTTAATTAATGAAATATTTGGATCTTGTAAGGGGAAGGCCCATCGGTTTGAATCCAACATCATCTCCTTTTTTTTAATTTAAATATATTGATCTATTAATAATCTCTTGTAAAACAATTTGTATGATAAATAATAATAATTCAATAACAATAAAAATAAAAGAAATAAAAAAACACATCTCAACCTCTTTGAGGTGTGTCCTCAACATTTGCTTACCAGCTTCCAATGCGAAAGATTTCATAGTCCACCTAATCACAATACTTGGAAAGAGAATTATTAAAAGTCAGACTTGAGCAATTATTCTCAATATTTGTAATTTTTTGAAGAGAGAAGGTGAAGAAGGACAAGCAAAAAATTTAAAACAAATTTAGACTCGTGTTTCTAAAGCAACCGATGTATCCGTTACATCCCTTCAGTACATTTTAAAGTAACAAGAACTAGTGGAAATGAATTCAGTACTCCTCATAAAGATGGCCAAGGAAGAAGTTGAAAACTGACCTGGGCAATTTCAACGAAGGTGTTATTCAAGGGACTGTGAATGAGTATTATTTACAACATAGAGAAAGCCATCTAAGGAAACTTGTCATTAATAAAAGAGCAAATAATGTTCGAAGAGAGCATTTGAATGTTCTCATGTGATTATGAAAAATTGAAGCTTCCGATGGAAAAAAGCTGAAAACAACATAAAAATTTTAATTGAAAATGATGATATATGAGATAAAAGGTTGCATTTTCTGCACCGCATAATGTGGTAAAGAGAAGGAAATTGTCCAATTATATAAACAGATGAAACCTATACATTCTTCCCACACGAAGGATCAAGCATGGACAGATGGTTCTTCAGAAGGGTTGAAAGTTCCCATTTCTAAACGAAGTCGAGCAATAATAGTTAATGCGGGAGAAGATGGTTTTACCAAAAATGCCCTCCTAATATTTAAGTCAGGTCAAAAAGGGGCAATTACCATGAAGATACAAATTTTAAAAAATGGGCTGTTTCAATTGCTGCTGAATCTATAATATTATCAACTATAATATAATATTATAATATAGATCAACTGGCTCATAAAAAACAAGATACCATTTTCACATGAAATGTTCAAACCTGAATTGTATACTCCGATAAAACTACATAAACCGCGATTTAAAATGTACAAAACAGATTCTTTCTTTGCTGAAAAAAAGACACACTGTTGTCAGATTACCGCTTTATCATCTGGACTTAAATGCTATTGAGAATGTCTGGACATGTGTTAAAGATTACATTGCCCAAAACATTTAACTTAGAAGACACAATAGAAATGGAAAAAAAAAATTAGAGAAATAAATGTAAACTTCTGGAAGGCAGTTTGCAAAACAAATTATTTAAAACTTGCAACCATGTTAGACAAAATTTCCAAGAGTTTTATGTAAAATTACACGAAACTGATTTCAGTTCCATGGATGTGAGTGGTGATGAAGAGGACATACTGATTGGAGTTGAAGAAACAGTGTAACTTGGAAAGAAATTAAATATGCTGTGTGTTAGGTAATGTTTTAATTTAATTAGTTTAGTAAAAATTATTTATGGAAACAATATGGAAATGATGTAATATTATAATGTGATTAATTTTGGAATTACAGTAAGTCAGTGGTTTTTTAATAAGTTAATTTTTTACATTACTACTAGCATCAATATTTTGTATGATTTTTTTTATTATTTCGCTAACAAATTAGATTCTATTGACATCAAATGAATTAAGATTTATGAGATTATTTATAGCATATGCTTGATTTCTGTAGTGTCATTAATTGTATGTTGGACATAAGGTAATGATTCTTAGAAATAAAAAACATGAATTAATGTCACACAATAAACAATCATACAGCTTGTTTAGAACTAAAATAACGCATAATTAAGACAAGATCAAAGACAGTCTTTCTTTTACTGAAGTAGATTTACGATTATCTACTGAAGTGTAATATTAGGGACAAAAGGAAATTTTTCAAAGGCAAAATTATGGAGCCGAGTATTCTTAACTAAGATTGTAGATGAAGGTTTGCTCTCTGTATTCCTGCCTGTAGACAGAAACTCTCTCTGTTACTGGATCGAGACAACTAAAAGTTCATCCAGCTCATACACCACCACTTGCCAAAAAAACTGTACTAGCAATTCATTTAATGTAAACATAAAATGGTGGATTAAGTTTTCAACACCATCGAAATGCTTTAACATTTTTCTCAACAAAAAATCATTTGAGCAAACAAATTCGCATCTTTTAATTCATGATCTATTTGAATTTTACAGGGCTGTAACCGTAAGTCCTTATTTAAGATTAGGTAGATCAATAGTTCACCGATATTCATGTTTAATTGCAGAACATTTTGGACCATGTTATGGCAGTTCAAACTCATATCAATGTATTCTGGCATTCTAACACTTTTTGCTGCTCCTTTATGTTTTAAATTTAATGTGGACCCAGTTGCCTCCAACTTTTTAAACCAATAAGAACATACAGTATCTGCTCATGATGCAGAATATTGAATTGATTGCATAATAACCTTTGTTCAGTGGTCACAGTCACCATTTTTATAAAACAATTAATATAGAAAGCACAATGTGTACTTGGCCAGTGTTCCATGTTTACTAAATGGCATTAACTGACTGAAAACATATCAAGCAGAGTACACTCACCCAAACATCAAATGTATAACGCAGCTTTTAAATTCTTCCACTTCACTGATGCGCTCTTAACATTAAAAGAATATTTCAAATAAATTACCATATGTTACACTTTACATTTGCTATAATCTCAATAGATTGTAAAATATTTCCAGATTATTCAAATTTATCCATCTGAATTACATCAGTGCTGTCTAATGTGGATGAGTGGATAGCTACTGTAGATTAATTCATTAATTTTATACAAAACCGATATGTTTTTTACTTTTAAAAATTAAATGTATAATTTTTATAGAGTTGCATATAATAAAAAAGAAATATATACTGAAAAAATTACAATGCGTAACATTAATGATGGTCAACCAGCAGAAATTTACATTACAAAATGTTTATCATTCTACTTACACATAATTACCTATTAATTTCAAGGTTAAGAGCTACACGCGTTAACATTGGTACAATTTAAAAAGAAAATAACCTGCAGTAAAACAGAAGAATTAGCTTCGTGTAATAAAAAAATGTAATATAATTCATATAATATTGTTTTTTCTAGGCTTATTTTGACTAAATTTTATAAAATTAAAAAAAGTCATAAGCAAAAAATTCCAACAATAATCCTTAAGAATAAACAAACTATGAACTTCCAAGATAAATTCTAATTATATTAAGTTAATGATGTATCTGTAGCAGCTAAGTGAATCTTTACCGACCAAGGTTTTGCTAATTTAGAGACCAACCACAGATATCCCAACATAATCTGCTGCCAAAATCACCTGATAGTCTTCAAATGTCTGTCTAACTTCTTTATCAGAATTTCAATTTTAAGATACATTGTTACTTTTTCTTTTATGCTTACTTTTTCTGTCCATCTTCTTAAGTAATCTTTTATCTTAAAACTATTAATCATTCCAATACCATTTTCTTTATTCAATTTTAATTTTCTATCAAGTCTTTAGAATATGTAAACTCAAGAGATCGAAGAAGAATGCCAAATATATTTTAAGTTAGTACACATTCTAAATGAAATCATTTTATTTATATTTTTTATAGCTTTAAGTATCGTCAATTTATTTAGTTTGGAAATTCAAGGTTTACATTTTGATTTGGCATGGAATTTCCATACACAAACAACAAATTTTCATATCATATCTCATTTATCAGATGCCAGGAAGGATATCTGTTCATAAAACTTAAAAAAGAAATTATACCTAACTCCATAAAAACTGGGAAAAAGAGGCATAAGGGATAAAAAGTCCTTGAATCTTAAAGAAAAATTCAACAGTAAAGATTTTTGTATCATTTTTTTTTTTTTTTTAAGTATTAGATTTTTGTTTATCTGCTAAAGCAGATAAACAAATTTTAGTTTTATGGAATTAATAAAAGTAAGAAATATTAAAATATATCAATCACCAAACTAATAAAACAAAAAGGTCATGGCCACATTATAATTAATAACAAAAGTACATTTATATATCACCAAACTTAGAACAATTGTCTTAAATTTTCTTTATTTAAGATATGATGGAATAAAATAAAGCAATGTCAAATGCCAAATCAATACATTGCCAAGAAAAACAATTTTTCTGATTTAAAATATTTATAACATGTGAACAAGAATAGCTCTGAATCAATAACAACAAAAATTGGATTTCTTTTAAAAATACCTCATCACACAAACAGCTGTTATTAATAAACAATTCAAAGCAAAATCTCATCCATCAATACTCATAACTGATTTTGTTACAGAGTTAGGATAAAATAATAATAGATTTTTAACTCGGATTTGAATACAGATTTTGAAATCAGTAAATCAAATTTTTTAAATTAACAAAAATAAAATGTGTAATCAGCAGAAAATAAATTAATGAACAATTCCTTTCAAAACAAAATTTTTAATATTGCATCAGTTGGCAGTAAAATATGAGTCACAATAAAACCAATGTGTCAATGCTGACGATTTAATTAAATCTAACATTCAATAACCGTAAAATGTTTCACAGCTTTTTAGAACAAATAATAAATCTGTCCTACTTTCTACTAGTTTTTACATCTCATAAAATATAGATTAACTGCTGCTATTTAATGAAAAAATTCAATTTCTACATTTTAAAAGGAATTAAAGAGTTTAGGGTTCCTAAAGTTATTTTTTAAAAAATGTCTCTTCACACAAACTTAGTCATTATTGCAGCATGCAATATTCAAACCCATTTTACATACATTATTGATTTTACCTGAATTTACAAAGTGACAATGGCTTCAATAATTTTGAATTAACCTTTGATTAATTATTATTATTATAATGTCATAATAAACACAAAATGGTGAATCAGAAAATTATTGTAGGTTCATTCTAAAAAAAAATCTTGTCTTCCAAATTTACGGTTAAAACATTGATTTTATTTTTATTTTCAATTGATGAATTAATTCACAACAGAAGCTTACAATGCAGCTTGTGCATGATAATATAAAAATAGGAATTTGTAGTAGATGAAAAGTGCCTTGGCTGACCAGGATTCGAATCTAGGACCTTTGGATGAAAAGCCAAGATGTTACCACTTTGCCACAGAGATCAGCATCTGCTTTAATCTAAAAAACTAAATAGTAAATAAAGTATGGAAAACATTTTTGTCCAGTTGGGTAATTTTTACTGAGAATTGCAAGGTGATCACCTTTTTTAATCTCTATTCCTAGTTTTCAAATACTTATAACACGGTTTTTGAGTATAACAAAATTATTTTGGGTAATGCAAATGAATCAATTTATTTATTTATTATTTTTTCTTTAGTTTTTGTTTAAAAACTTTAAACTGAAGTACTGTAATACCAAAACTCAGATGAGATCAAATCTGTCCTTAAAAATAGAAAAGGCAAACCAATTTTGCATTTTAAATTCCATAAATTAATTGAATTGATTTATTAAATCAATCAATTTTAAATATTAATTTTGTAAAATAAAATACATTTTTTGAAACATCAACTTTTTAAATAACAGTAGGCTAAATTATTCTAATAAGATATTTTTTCAGTATAATTCTTATTCAATTACAATAAACAATTTTAATTCTTTTGAATAATACTAATAATTTGCTCTAAGTATTCATATGTCCATAAGGGTAGAAGCAGTAGATGGTTTGGATTCTGAAGAGATTATTATCATCACTTGATATCTGTCTAAATGGTACAGCAGTCAAAGATGCTTTCTTCTTTATCAACTGGTCATAGTTCAATCAATGACAGCATCTTTTAATTAAAATCAATTTTTAAATGAGCCTGACAAAATAGAAGAGTAATTAAATTAAATCATTTGTTTTTTTTAAATAACTTACATTACTAAATCACATTACTTTGATTCTGTGGAAGCACATGTTCTTTAAAAATAACAGATTGATTACTACACATTATTTTTACAAATTTATCTTGAAAACAGTCAAAACACAAGCAATTTCATCTTAAACTGTAACTTCCAATTCAAGTCCCATTTAGTAAAAAGTAAATAGAATGAACATGTAAAGTTTAGGCTGGGAAATGCGATTGAAAAACAAATAAATCAACTTTGTTCTATGTTATAGAAAAATCGTCCGTAAGTTGATAGGTTAATATTTTTATTTCTTTATCATGTAATTTTCTATTTAAGCCACAATCACATTTGGTAACATCTTTTTTAAATTTATTAACCACCATATTACCTAATTTCATAGCATTAGTTCAGTTGATTTTTAAATATTTAAAGCAACAACATTCCAGCGAGAATCAAGATAAATGTTTTATATAGTACAACTGGAATCTTCCACATGATACACAATTAAAATAATTAAGTATTTAATTTAAATGATTAAGCATTATATTTGAATAACACAACTAATTTAAACAACACAATAAAGGTTTTATTAACTGAAGTAAAAGTAATTTGTTCAATCTAAATTTAAGTTACTGGGTGTAAAAACTGTTCAGTAATCAGTAACGTGCTGCTCTCATTCTGGGTAAAGATACCCTAATCTCTCACAGGATATTTTTGGGGATAATACCACGGGCTAAAATGCTCCTATGATTAGGTTTATTTGATCATGTGATTGTTTAAATGCTCAACTTTGGGCTGAGATAATTATCAATTCTTTCTAACAAAATATAAATGAAATAACACAACTAAAAGGTTACACACAGTCACAGTTTGTAATTTATAAATATTTTTATGTTCTCTAGACACTAATATGTTTTTATAAAAATAAACATGTCAACAAAATTTTAGAAAGTTAGAAATTTATTATTACCATATCTATTGGTCCTGAAATTTATTAAGCATCATAAATACAATTTTAGTAAAATTCTGGCAAAGCAACAAGGTTTATCATGTTCTTAATAGTCTAAAATATGAATCTGAGGGCATAGTTACTCTTTATCACACAAAGAACAGTAAAAAAAAAAAGTTAATAACAATGAAGTATTCGGTAAATGAAAAATGTAACTGAAGTTACATTAATTGAAATTTAAGTATATAAATATTAATGAGTAACCTGCCAGGCTAGCCTACTCGTCATCATAAAATAAGATAATTTTTAGAGTTGAGAGTTCAAAAGGTTTGAGTCCTTGTAAAGTCCTTATAAAGGAGTTGCTTTTATATGGAGTAGAATGAATAAATGGATCAAAAATGCTTTCAAAAATTTAACAATAAAAATTAAAAGGATTAAAAAAATAAGAATTAAAAAAAAATTTAAATATTCACATATAGAAAATGAAAGATATATTTAATATTAAAAAAATGTTGTGTGAAATAGTTTAAAAATAAATCATGATAATATAGTTCAAGGCAAGGTTATGTCAAGGAAACAAATTTGCTAAAGTTTTCTCTAATCTAACATTACATTCAATAAAAGCTAAAATAAGAAAAAGAAAGGATCAAAACTTAAAATATCAATTTTTTAAACTTTAATTTACAAAACTGAAAATCCACCTGTAACTAGTAATGTTTAATTTAAAAAAAAAGAAAAAATAAGATCCTGTGAATCCGACTTGATAATTAAGAATTTTCTATAATCACTGATATTTATCTATTTTTCAAGCTGTTATTTAAAGGGTTATATTAGATAGCTGATGAGCTAGATGATTAAAAGGGCCCAAATATTTTTATTAAAAATAGTAATTTATTTTCAGCTAATATACTCTAAATACAATTTTGATAATGAAAACAATTTGATCAAGGAGGGAGTCAACTGGGACCCAAAATGTTTTCTAAGAATTTTTATTTTTTTCTAAATTATGCTTTTAACACTGCATAATTTATATGAAGACTGTATATATACAGTGAATAACACTAAAAAAAAAAAATTACTAATGCAAAATAAAGTAAAAAATAAAATTTTCTTTTCATGACATTGCTCTAATACACTTACTTAATTTGTAAATGCACAAAAGTGTGAAATTAGTGTATTAGTACATCTGCAGTTACAATATGGAAGACTATAATGTTTACAGTAAAGAGCCATACATTCATATTAGTAACAGAAATAAAATCAGAGAAGCGAGAGTAAGAGAGAATGAGAGAGAAGAGATTATTACGGCTGTGACAGTATACTGCATTCATAAAAATGAAGGGAGAATAATAAAATTTAATGTGTCCTTGACATAATCTTGCCTTGAACTACATTATCATGATTTATTTTTAAACTATTTCACACAACTTTTTTTTAATATTAAATATAACTTTCATTTTCAAATAAAATATAAAAAAATAAACAATAATAAAAATATTCACTCATACTACAGATGCCTCATAAAATTTAATAACAAATTGCAACAACATATTTCATTATTAAATTAAAAACTGTTGATAAACAGAAAGTTAATGTCATAAGAATGACAACTGTCTTACAGAAGTATATTCATAATAAATAACAAAATTTTACCTAATTATAAAAAAAGCATTCATTAAAACGTGCAGTTCAGTCAGATACAATATCAAAAAGTAATCTCAATTCTGAAATATACTTTTATCAAAAACATCCTATCGACAAAGAACAGTTTTACTGCAAAAATGTAAATTCAACTACTTCAGTTTTTAGAATTTTGTGAAAGTGCTTACATCAAATGAGTAATAATATCAGAGCAAAAAAGTGTATTATTGAAATATTTATCGAGTGTATATAATTTATAAAGGTTTATTTTTTTACTAATTTTTGATTAGAAAAATATAGTACCAACCAATCTTATACCACATTAATTAAAAATTTCAATAAACTTTTTTAACAGTGCCCAGAATTACTTAAAAAACATATACACTAAAAGATTGTGCAATAAAATTCAGATAATAATCATTAGAACTACAAAATTAATCTATTGTATATCAGTTTAAAATTTGACAAAACTATTTTTCTTGAGCACTATTATTGCTATAATATTTATTATTAAAAGTTAATTTATCACCCAGCAGTTTAAGATCTGACAAACTAATCTTACCAGGATTGTTCAGAAAGTTTTTGGCCTGATACAAAGATGGTGCAAATATGACAAAATGACTTTATTATTTATAAAATATGATCCTTTAGGTGGTGTGTTGCAAATTTTTAGACATGTGAATTAAATTGTTTGTTTGTAATCATTGAGTAAAACACACAGGTTTTGACATTTCTGAAAAACAATTAAAATTAAAGTTATAATAAAGTATTTTGTTTTAAAACGTTTAATTCTGATGACATACAAAAGGTTTTACGAACCACTTCAAAGGATTTTTTCCCTTTGTTTTTGGCAGTAAAAAAGAGGGCTACTGAATTTAAATATGGTTATTCATACTTTCAAGATGATGGTCAGGATGCCCAAAAACTGCTATGATTGACAAAATTGTAACAAAAATCCACAATGCCATATTAAATAATCACTGAATGAAAGTATACAAGTTTGTTGACATCTCAACATCTTGATATACCACCATGACCACTACATTTTGCATGATATTTTGGATATGACAAAACTCTCTGCTCGAAGGGTGTCATTCCCAGAGTTTGTTTGATGTTTAATAACAATAAATGAAACACATGTTCACTATTACATGCTAGAGAACAAACAGCATTCCAAACTAAGGAGCTGGTGAAAGTGTGCTAAAGCGAACGAAAAAAATTCCATCTGCAAGCATAATCACTGCTGTTTTTTTGAGATTTTTGTGGAGTGGTGCTCACATTACAGACTACTTGGATAAAGGTAGGACCATCACTGGAGACTATTACAATTCACTACTGGTTCTACTGAAGGGGCCAAAAAGAAAGTGCTGTTTCACAAAGAATGGGCTGTACACGTCTCGAGTTGTTACTGTAAAACAAAAAGAATAACACTTCCACATGAGCTAGATTTAGATATCAGCAATTATTTTCTCTTCTCAAACATGAAGAAACGACTTGCTGGGCAAAAATTCACTTGAAATGATGAGGTCAAAGTAGAGACAACCATTTTTTCAACTACGTTGAAAAATAAAAAATAATTTTTTAAAATCTTGTGTTTCTTTGTCAGAGCAAGAAGAAAATTTCGAACAGAATAAAAAAAAATTAAAAATACATTTTCTTTTACATAAAAGAAGATTCGATAATTAATATTTAAAGCAAAATTAAATGGTTAAGCTAATTAATGTAGCAAGTAAAATAAAAATGTATAATGATTTAATTTTTCCTAACCAAAGAAACAATATAGTTCATTAAAACTTCTTTTTTTGTTAAGTTTTCTTACATAACTGTCTAATGAAAAAGTTCCAATAAATTAAAAAATTCAAGTTATATTAATAAAAAAACCATCGATGATATTTCAAGGAGAAAATTTAGAAGAAATGAGAAGTTTGTCTTTTTATACATTATTATACTATTTTATAACATATCAGCTGCTCATTGCAATACAGCAACTTATTTCAGATTCTCATCAATTAGTGCTCAGAAAGTCATGTAGTTAACTAAGATACACTGAATACATGAGCGGCAGATACTAAAACAAAATTACTAACGCTAAGCGAATGTATTTTTTTTAATGTTTGCAGAAAAAGCCAAACTAATGGATAGAAATGCCTATGACCTAAATTTGGATTTTTTGCTTCTTACAAAATCTAAACTAGTTGAACCTGAATCTTCCAAAATAATAAACAAGTAATTGTTGAAATGAGTAATATATGTTGATTTATTAGTGTCCTTGAAATTTTTTTTTTTAAAGTTGAAAAAATTTAAAAGTATATATTTATATAAATCCACCTTTATAACAAGTTTTATTATGGCAAGTAATCCATAATATGAAGAACTAATACGAAATAGTTCTGACCAATATTTCTAAAATAGAACCTTGTGAAAAATTTCTACAAAATTTTGGCAATTCTGGTTTTCTTTCGTTTTATAATTTCACTACAAATTTCACTTTTTGGTTTGAATATCAATAAATATGTAAAAAATTATAAATTCACAAATTATCTATGAAAAATAAATTGCTGTTGGAATTACGTGTAGAATTTTTCTTAAAATTTTTTTTTTTTTTTGTTTTGGGCAACTTAGAATCTACATTTTATTTAACTTCATTTACACAAATTATTAAAAATATTGTTTTATTCTGTGAAAATAAAATTTAGTATTCCACATAAAATAAACAAACCAATTTCTAAAACTTATAATATTATACAATACTTTTAGATTAAATAAATAAAAATCATACACAGCAACTTCGCTAAAGCCATAGTAACCTTTCAAGATTAATGAGTTAAATTGTTAAACATAATTAATAAATCAAATAATTTTTCCCTTTCTAATTCAAATCTTTTTTTTATTTTTGACACCTTTCATATACATCTTCCAATTGTGCAATTAGAAGATGTGCATGATACAATAATATACACACATCCTTCCCCATTCTCTTATCCCTTGGCCCCTGCCTCTTTCTTACTTCTGGCATTTCCATTACTTCCCATTCTATATTTTCAGTCTTATAATGATTGCTCTATTCTATTAATTTTGTCGAATAACTAACCCCTTGATATTATATCGCAGTTGGATGTATTTTTTCTATACCTTAAATTCGCTGGTTCATATTTTTAATAAATAAATATGAATATAAATATACATTATGTAAATATGAATATTACATTATTGATAAGACATGAGTTGAGGAAAGCATATGATGTCAGAATGAAATGTAAATCTAGAATGAACAATACATTAATAATTAGAAAAATAATAACAATAAAATATCAGCTGGTAAAATATGCTAGATGAATATAAACAAAAATTTATTTACTTTTACAAATGAATAAGAAGAACAAGATAGTTTATGTATTTATAAAAGTAATTAACTAGCAGACCCAGCAATGCTTTGCTGTTGCCAACTGAACATTATGTAAATTAACACAATTTAACCTTTCACTTTATCCCTTTTTCCCTTCTTCAGTTTTCCCCTATCTCCCTTTTTACCTTTGTGCTTTGTGGAAAAAATTATTCACCTTAAACAAAGATTTGCCTACTTTTATCACTACAGTCAATATATTGGTTACAATACCAATAACAAATTAATTATCAATAAACCATTAATAATGTAAGTTTATTGGAAGTTATGAGAAGCTCAAAATAAAATGTTCTTGATTAAATTCTTTACTATAATATCAAAAGCTACAGCAACTAAACAATACATTCACAGGAATTCATCCACGTAAGACTACTCAAGCAAAAACTTGTGCATTTTTAAGTTACTTTCACTAATAAACATAATAATAACCAAATTTTACTAATAAATCAAATATGCTGATCTCCATTGGAGAACAGTAGTATCTCACACTTTGTTCTGATTTTCCCACAACTTCTAAAAAAAATTACATCACTAATAGTTTTTAGTAAGTTAGTTTGGTAATTGATAAAATCAGTATATTGGTTGTGAAAATATAATTAATAAATAAAGCCAGGTAATCTGAGGTGAGCTCAAGACCACTATTTTTAATATTTTAATGAAATAATTATTTTGTTATAATTAATAGATGTTTCATTTACTGATGATTTTCATTGATCGCCACTTTCACAGAGATCTCTGCTTCTTCAGAACATTTTTTTAAAATAAATTTAAAACATAATTAAACATTTTAAAGCACTGAGATAGATGTTTGTTATCTCAGTAACTGAAATAAAATATACATTAGTTAGCAAACATCTACCTCTAAAATTTTAATTAGCTTGTTATAAAAAAAATGCATTCTGAAGAAACAGATCTATCCAAAACTGATCAATAGAGAGCACAAAAAGGAAGGTATAGCATGTAAAACAAATTAAATTCAACTGCGGCTACAATGCATTTTGTTTGTAAACCATTCATCACATACATGCATGCATATGCACATACACAACATGAGTGTAGGCACACACATACATATACACACACACACACACACACACACATACAGAGAGAGAGAGAGAGAGAGAGAGAGAAAACACATCTACAGACACCCTTACTTTAAATTCTGCCACTAAGTTGATCATATCACTTAAATGATAACTTATATAAATAATTATTAAACCAAACAATTACAATTTTAAGTTTAGTTAGTGAAGCATTGTTTTTAAAAACTGAATTATGATATCATATTGATTAAATTTTTTACTGTAAATTACTCTTATCATTAAATTTTTAAATTATATTTCATACATTATCAGTTAATACCTACCGAATAATAGATGATAATTTTTAATAAAAACAGAATATTTCCTATCAGTCTAAGTTGTTTAGTTATGCATGTAATTCTATTCCATGATTTGGTGAAAATTACAAATTAATTAATTTATGCTACAAAAAAACTTTTTAACAAATAGAAGGAAACAACTGATAATTACTCAATCTTAAAACTCAAGAGATTTTTTAATTTACATTAACTCTAGAAAAAACTAACTCAAAGTTCATTTAAGCAGACTCAGGTTGTATGGCATCATTTAAGATTATAATGTTTTTTAAAAAATTATTTAAATTCTCCACAGTGGAATATCCTATTCAGATTCAATATTATAATAGAATATGGAATCTTTTTTTACATTTTTAAACAAATATATAGAAAAGGTGAACAGAACATACACATAACTACAACCATTGCTATGAATTCCATTTAATGCATGGTCCAAAAAGAACCAGTAATTATTTTTTTAAATTAATGCAAAAGCACTTATTCATGCTAATTTCATGGATAAACGTTGTGCAAATAGCATAAATTATACTAACAAAGTATTATTTAATATATATGATGAATTATCAAGCAAACAAAAGAAATTTTAAAAATTGGTGAGTTTAATCAATGAACAAGTTGAAATATACAATGGTAAAACTTGAAAAAAAAATGGCTGAATCTCAAAGTATTTAGAAAATTTTTGATTAGTACAAGGATAAATCAATAAATGGTAATTTTGCTATTATACGCAGCAAGCAGTTCTGAGCTGGATGGCGGAGTGGGGGGATAATGTTTGGTGTATTAGAAAGGGGGAATCAGCTTGGTTAGCTCCTCTGCTCTGTTCTGCGGTCAGTATAGCCAAGAGTGAGCAAGAGGTTCTGTCGTCTGTTTTACAACATATAAACTTTTTAACTAATGAAGGTGTTAAACCTGCAGAAATTTTAACTCGTTTAAAGGTACAGTTTGGGGACGCTACACTGTCCCAGAACTGAGTGCATATGTGGTACAGACAATTTAAGGGCAGGCGAGAAAGTGTAGAAAAGGAAAGTCATGATTGATGCCCAAGGTCAAATCTCATAGCTGAAAACATCCGTGCTGTTAGAGCTTATGGAAGGTGATCGCTGGTTAACTGTTGAAGAAATCACATCAGAAGATGGTATTAGCTATGGGAGTGCTCATTCTATTACCACTGATCATCTTGGCTTTAGAAAAATTAGTGCTTGATGGGTTCCAAGGTTGTTGACCAAAAATCAGAAACTGGTCAGGTTGGAAATCTGGTGAGAGACTTCTGAATCAATTTTGGCAAGAAGGGGGTGATTCTTTGAGACACAACATCACATGTGATGAAACATGGGTCCATCATTACACTCCAGAGTCAAAAATGGCGAAGGAAGGATGAGGAATGCCTAGTGAAGGCTAAAACCCGTCTGACAGCTGGGAAAATTCTTGCAACAATTTTTTTTGACTAAGGCGAGTTTTACCCATTGATTTTCTCCACAATCAACAAATGGTGTATGTGACTTACTATTGCCACCTACTAAGACAAAAGACAAAGTATGCCCATCAGAGATGTCATCCTTCTCCATGACAATGCCAGGCTGCACACCAAGATTCTGACAAGGGTTAAATTGGAAAAAATGCACTGGAAAACCCTCAACCACCCTCCCTACAGTCCAGATTTGTCTCCCTGCGCTATTTTTTATTTGAGCCCTTGAAAGAATCACATGGAGGGTAACGATGAAAAAACAATGAAGATGCCGAGAAGCACGTGTGCATTTGGTTGATGACTCGTCTGTAAACATTTTATGAATAAGGAATATTCAAGCTTCCAAATCGTTGGAAAAAGTTTGTAGATTGTGCAGGAGACTATATAGAGAAATGATGAATGTATGAATTGTGTATATTATTAATCAATAAATTTATTTAAAAAATTACGGTTTATATTTAATTCACACTTGTAAAACAGAAGAATAGCCTAGAAATATTGATTTACTAAAAATTTATTGATTTACAATAAATATTAGATGCTGTTAAAAAATAAAACAGTATTGAAATAAGTAAAGAAAAAATATTAATATTGTCACCGGTTGAAAAAAAAGTAACAGTCTAATCACTGGTTAGAATTGATAGGATATTTCTTCAATAATCATGAGCCTGTTAGAATGGCTCTTTAGTTTTTGAGAATAAGCTATGCGCTACAATAAATAATTTAAGTTTGTCCATAAAAATTTATTTATCAATAATTAGCTGTTAACATCTTGGTAAAAAACTCCCAATTTTCAAAGGATATCAAATTTCTCAAAGAATTATGAACCTTGTTTGTCTCTTTTGTATAATTAATCTACAAATAGACTAATTTTTTCTTACTGTGTACCTATCCTTTTCCCTTATTACCTCTTATTTATCAGCAGTGTCTTGCAGGTTTTAACCAGTCGAATATTTTCTAAGAATGAAGAACCACCACTTTTAGTAAATCCTTGTTATATTTATGTTGTCTGCTGGAGATAGCTTGCCTGCAGACCGGTTCCAAGAAATATTTGATACACAATAGTTACAAAAAGCTCCACACTAATAATATTGATATTATTTCACTAATAATATACGTTGCTGATATTTCACTAATAATTGCTACGTTTAAATAAAGATTCTGTAATAGTGCAGACTGAAGAAGATAACATTTTTAATAAATGTTTCATTGAAATACAAGGACCATAAGCATGTTAGTAACCCTGTTAATCAGGACCCTGTCAATCATGTTAGTAATAATACTTTATATTATCCCACTACAAACTATTTACTAAGGCAAGAAAAATGTGAAATTAAACATAAATAACAAATAATAGAAAGATTTTTTGTTTTAGAGAAACAAATATTTAATTATATAATTATACATTGAAGATGACATAAAAATAAAAACCGTTGCAAATAATAAAGATAATGACTAAATATAAATACTTCATAAAAAATTTTTTTTTAAATTGAGTGAATGACTTAAGACATTCTCATGCTTCTAATCCATTCAACTATCACATTTACTACAGAGAGTAACCTCTGTTATCAACATCATGTGTTCAAAATAAAAAAAAAAAACTCTCACTGATAAACCCGAAACTTAATAAATGATTTATAAATATCAACCTCTACAGTATCAAGAATAACATTGTACTTTTAATTATTAAATCCACTTATACAAAATCAAACGATATATGATGTATTACATCAAAACATCATAAAAACGTTCTAATAAAAAAATGATATGAATATAGCATAGAGTTAATTATCAAGTTTTCAAAATTAATGACACAGTTATAAATAACTACTGTAGTTATTTAAAACAAGATAATAAATATTAAAAAAAAGTTTGTTTAAATGAATAAAATACTGTTGATTAATTTTCTTTGAGAAAACGGAATTTTTTGGTAATTTCTTCTCCTTAAGCAATCCATTTATTTCAATTAAAACCCAATATGCTATGTACAACAATTAGAAATCTGACCGTAGTTCTGTATTTGATATAATTTTACTTAACTATTAACAAAAAAAAAAATTGTGCAGGCATTTATTCACAACATAAGCAAAATATCATAAAACAGAAAGCAAAAACTGAAATGCAGTGAATAATTTAAATAAACATATAAAAGCTTCATACGTTCATTAAAGTTTTTATACATTCAAATGAGAAATATTTACAATCCATTTATTTTGATTGAGAAAAAATATAAATATAGTTTGAAATACTGTTCTTTGCTAGATCACCCTTTCGTTAAACCATCAAAAATGTTATATGTAAGCTGTTTTAAGCGATGTTAAAAGTTGCTATTCTGTAAGCAAGCTGTTCAACTTAAAACAAAATTTATTTCCGCAACAGTTTACACTTGTTACTCACAGAACAGGTTCCTCCAAATTAGAACACTAACTAATAACTACACTGGATAAAAGAAAAAGGCAGAAATCATAATTACAATAAAAATTATGACCAAAATTTACCATAGTTGGCTAAAATTTACCAACACTTATTCAAAGGGATTTAAAACTTTTAAGTTAACTGATATAAGACAGTAATACACTAAAATTTAACTATTCCCATCAGACTCATCTTGTATGTGCAGCTGATAATATTATCTGCACAGAGTACTGGAGCTATAGTAGTAAGTACATCATATCTCTTCCAAACACACAAACATATTCACAGACTGATGTTTTTTAAACATCTTATTATGATTAAATACATACATATAAGATTTTCAGGATTTTTATAATTAATAATAAAAGGTATTATAGTTTTTGTCTGTATGGTGAGACCATAAGCATGATGCACAACTGAAATTAGCTGCAACCAGATAATGTTGACAGTAAATTATTAAGACAGATACTATTATACTTACACTGTATAGAGATAAGGCCAAAACCAATGTCAGAGTAAAACAATTGGTGAAAGAAGATTATATGGCTGTCGATAATAAAGCCAGAGATTACAGACAGGTAAATGTGATATCAGATCTGATTATTACAACATTATTATTACAGCTAGAAATAATTTTATTTCCTATATTTATACACTTTTACTTTAAATGCAAAGATAATACAAATTGCATAATCCATACACTTGACCAGATCATGAAATGTTCAACAGATTCAACAAACTAATCAACGCTTACCTTTATGCCTGCAATGTTTATTTACGGTTTAAAAGTTTATTCATTTTGAAAAGCACTTGCTTTAAGAAATAGGGTAGCTGTAATGCAAGTTGTTTTAACATAAGTAGGCATGTTGTGGAGAAGAAAAATTGAGGAATGGTTTCTAAAAGGGGTCAGCGCAGCAGTTTTTACATAATTGTTTAGAGGATATGCTAACTGAAGATTAACACAAAAAGTTAAAACTTTAAATAAGTAGGCTGAGTGTCACAGTTTCAGTTTTTACTTTAAAAATATAAAAATCATGATACTTTTAGTCAGGCTGTGAAATATCAAAAAATTTACAGAAATACACCCTTTTCAAATTTAAAAAAAAAAAATGGACAAGTTAAAACCGCTTGTTGTAATAATTATATAAATAAAATGGAAAGTATGGTGAAAAACAAGTAGTCATGAATATACTTTTTAAAAATCATAATATAAGATTTACATGGGTGAGGCCCAGGAATTTACAGGCAGATATTTTCTGCATCTGCTGAAGTCAAAAAAGCTTTAAGTTCTTACAAAAAAAATGATTAAATTTTAAATTAAAAAAAAAAGGATTTAATATCTGAATAAACCATGGGTATGGTGAGGAAACATTAGGTGAGCAACTCCTGGATAATAAGAACTAACAGTGGAAGCAAAAAGTTTAAAGATTTAAAATGTGGTTTAGATAGAACATTTTTATCAGTATGTAAGAAAAAAACTGTATTAAAATAATTTAATTTTATTAATTGTTAATTTCAATGAGAAGAATTAAGAGTAAAATGAACGAGAGATGCAAAGTAGAAAATAAAATAATTAAAACAAATTTAACATAAAAAAAGTAAGAGAAAATGTCGGGCAATAAAACCAAAATGTAGTATTAAAGATCTAGCTAAAAGACCACTATTAAAAAGAGAAGTGATCCAAACTGAAGGAAACTGTGGGGAAAAGCTGAATAGATGGGGAAAATTATCTAAGACAAGTGCTAGAAATGTATGATGATTTCAGTAAAAAAACTCTCATATATATATATAATATACTCAAGAAACAAAACTACCTAAATCAATATATCTTAAAGGCATTCCTTTTCAGTATGCAATAGAATTTATGAATTGAATCAAAACAGCTGAAAGGTACAGAAGAAAATATATTAAATTCTTTTTTAAATAATTCATAGCTACAATAGGGTAGAAAATTTAGAAGTTAAGATGTAAGGAGAGAGATAATGATGAAAGAATATCCCTACAACTTTTGAATTTGTGTATGGCAGAAGTAACAAAGCAACTAATCATAATATTTTAGGAAAAAAGTGGATACTACATGACTTCCTTGTATGCCTATTAAGTTACGTATATACATTTTTTTTAAATGAAAAGTACATAAAATTTTATTTCATTAATAACTTCTGACATTTTTTCATATTTTTTTTTTTTATTATTATTTATTGTAATTTTTTTTACAATCAGAGACTAATAATTATTAATAAATCAATACATTTAAATTAAAAGAAAAGAAAGAGTTAAAAAAAAGGAGTGTCGGATTCAAACCAATGTGCCTTCTACTTGTAAAATCCATTAAAATTTTATTTGGCTATAACTCTGGAACCAATGAAAATATGAACCACTTATGAAATATTATTGAAAACTCTCAATGACAGCTTATTACTGCAGTTACGAAAAAGTCCAAATTACAATTTTTTTGGATTTTGGGCTTTTTTGGTCACTTTTGGTCCAGTCAACTGCAATCAAAAGAGGAGGTGCACAACTAGATGTTACAACAGTCCTAAATCCAAAATTTCAACATCCTATAGCTAATCGATTTTGAGTTATGCAAGATATATACGTACTTACAGATGTCACGCCTAAGCTAGTCAAAATGGATTCAGGGATGGTCAAAATGGATATTTTGATTGAAATGTGAAAACTAAAATTTTTCATGATCACAATATTTCCTTTACTTTATAAGAAAGTAAAAATAACATTCAACATAAAAAAAAATTCATATTCAAATTTACTAAATTATATTACAGTCTATCTAAAACTAGGAATGAGTTAGAAGGTAATATGTCTTAACTCTATATAATATAATATGTCTTAACTTAACTCTCTATAATATGTCTTAACTCAGTATATTAATAATGTATTATTCAATTTGAAAATAAACAAGAATAAAAAAATGACAAAAAGGAGGATAACAGGCAGTTAAAAAGAATAATAAAATAGTACATAATATCTAGTTGGATAATTTTGTGTTTAGGATGTAAAATTAATATATATAAACAAAGTAAAAATACCAAAATGCAATTGGTACAAGTAAGAGGAGCTGTTATGTAGAAAACATATCCATTAATATCTAACACTAATTTTTAATTTTTTTAATTCTTAAATACATTTAAAGCATATCAACTTACAGTATCAAAAAGGTTTCGAATAAATACTTAGAACTATAAATCATATTACACATATTTATTACATTTTCTAATTCCTCATATTCAATGATGATTACTAATTCTAAGAAGAATGTACATTCTAAGAAAAGTATCCTACTGTGCACAAACGATAAACAAAACTATTGATATGTTGTTTACATAACACTGACCATTACTAACTACATTCTACAAATGACAAAAAACAATGTGTAAATAAGCAGCACATAAATACCTTCAACAAATCTAATGGATGGGTGCAACAAGCTGCGCCAGCTGAGGCTAGCCCACCAAAATACCAGCGACTAACTCTCTTTACCTCGGTCATGATTTAAATAAAATCTGTAAAGAGATAGTTGAACATAAAAGTAAAAAATAAAATATTAGTTGGCAACTTCATAAATTTTAAAATGTTATCAACAAAGTACAATTACAATCTATCTGATAAAATTAATTTCTTATAAAACAAATCTGATTAAGAAACAAAATGATAAAAAAATAATAAAGAATTATTCTTTTATCATTTTTTTAATCAATTAATTTATCAACATAAATAAATAAAAAATAGTTAAGAATTAATCAGGAAAAGATTTCTAAAGTCGCAAAATGTTTACTGCAATAACTACTTGCAGAAGAAAACTGACTGGTACAAAAAAGATTTTAATGATAAAACAGTACTATATCATTTTCAAATTTTTTTTTAATTCTATGGTTATTCCTCTTGAACTTTTTATGTTCATAAAATTCAAAACGAAAATATTTCTCCGACAAAAAGTTGTTTAAAAAACCTAAGTTATTTTTAAATTTTTACAATAACTACAAAAATACAAGAATCATGAGAGTAAGAAATAAGAAAAATGTACACTTACTTTCAAAATAAAACGAAAAAACTCGACAAAAAAAACTAAAAATTTAATGTAATAAAAGAAACTATCAACTACTCTTGTTTTCGCCTGTCATTGCTGAGAACAGTTGTAGTTCTAACCTCCATAAAGCCGGCCAAGGACGACAACGGTCATCTTGATTTCGCTGATTAAAAACTCATAGCACATTTAGAAAGTGAAAAAGAAATGACTGAAATATACAAATATTTTGAGATATAATGAACAATGTAAAAAATTTAATTTAAATACATGTGCATAGAATAAATTAAAGATATAAAAGGGTATATTTGTTGATTAGTATTTAGTTTATAAAACATTTATTAATGATGTGCTTTTTCGTACGTTGGTATACATGATTTCTTTTAGCACTTAATTATAAAATTACGCCTTTCTTCAACCACTTGTTGAATATTTAGTTACTCGTATTTATCCGTAAACAACGAACTAAATAAATACCTTGATGACAATAACTAAAGTATTTTTTCAATAGTAAAAGAACTAATAACGGCAGAAAATATGTTTTCATTGTGAATTAACTATTTCTTTCACATTGAATTTACTCTTTACAACAGTGATTGTGAAATTGTATTTCTGTATAAGCAAACATAATCGTTGTTGTAAAGAGTTCTTTCACTTTCTACGTGAAAGAAATAATAATTAACTCACAATGAAAACATATTTTAGACTGTTATTAGTAATGTAATTAGTGAGAAAATTCTTTAGTCATCATCTTTTTTACAGTGTCTTAATGTCTAAATTATTCTGTACAGTATCTACATTGAAGAAACCAATTTCTGCTTTTGTTTTCTCCTTAACATTCTATTTTTGCAAACGTTAGCACCCATCAAATAAACTGAAGAACTTAATTAAAACCAGAATTATTTGTACAATTTTTATTAGCTAAACTTTAGCATGCATTTTAAAATTGTTATTTCCACCATTCAGACTTAGTTATTTTAATAACAGAAGGTAAAGTTTTTGAAGGAGACAAAAAGTAAAATAATTATTGAAAATGTAAACTGCAAAAAATATGTTGAAATTAAATATGTTGAGATTATTGTAGAAAATAGAAAGTGAAGGATTCATCAAACCAGCCAAGTTACTGAAAAATAAAACAAATCTTATCCATTTTTGTCCTTTATTATTTATTGATTTTACTTTGTCAACGATTCAACCCTTTTGACCAATTTTTTTCAGTTCATTATCATGAAACCATATCAAATTATTGTTAATTTTTCTTTGATTAATAGTTTTTTAATTCTTTATTACAAGGTAATGTTTAACACATGGTAAGGAATGAAAATTCTGCTATCAGCCAGAAACCTTTTTTATTTACCTGATTAATGTAGAACAATTTATGTATTTATCAAAAGTCAACATCTATACCATCCTCAAACCAGTTGTATTGGGATTAGAAATGTTTGATACCCATTACATGTTTTTTTCAGTTCAAGTCCTGTATTTCATTGAAAATGAAATATGGTGTTTTGGACATTTTTTTTTTATCCTTTTTTAAACACTATGGAGATGACCGGTAATCACCTAAAAAGACATTGACTCGATTGTGCCCATATGTTGTGGCTTTGAAGTGCTCCCCTAGCTTAAAGCCCTTACAGGCCCTCCCGTCGGGGTTGCCCCTAGAACAAAAGAATACCCTGATCGTCCCTTCTAGAATGCCAAGATACTCCTCCCCAGAAGAGCTATCCTGCCCAGCCTACTATCCTATGCAGGGTCTGGCTGGATATGTTCCAGTCGTATCCCCCCATCACGCACGCCCGCCTCTCACACCATAAGGGTAAGAGTCCTGACCCAGCCACTCTTGTGTGTGGTTCTCAGTAGAAAGGCTGCCTCCCTGGCCCTACATGGCCTCCACGTTTCAACCCCAGGTGCCATAATTTTTTGCACTTATTTTTTTTAATATATTACCGCGCAATACTCTCAGTGTACGTGCGGCACCTTCAATTGCATTACAGTTATATACACAAACAAAGGTTACAAATAAAACGCAAATTAAGATATACAAAAAAAGAATATTGAAAAACAAAGAACAAATCCATATTAAGGCTACGAAAGGACGAGAAACTGACTCTGTTCCGCTCCACAATGTCAACGAAACGAAACGAGCCAGCTTTACTCAGCTTCCCATGTCACCTCCTCCTTAGCTTTGGTCCTCAGGATGCCTGTGACCAGCGTAGATACTGCGTCCCACTGCGTCCTTCCCCACAGAATGTGATCGACAATAATCTCCGGTGTCAGTCGGTGGAGATCCATCATTCTCTGGCGGCCTGTCCATCTGTCACACTCGAAGAAGGTGTGCTCCGGTGTACCTACCTGGCCACAAAATATACAATCCGGGGCAAATCGACATTTGAATTTGTGTAGGTAACTACCATATTCCCCAGAGAGAAACTGCATGGGATGATATGTCACCTCACCATGGTTTCTCCGTGTCCACAGGGCCACACGCAGAATCAGCCATCTAGTCCATGCGCGCCCTTCATCGAGGCATCCCAAAGACCCTGCCACTTCTCCAAAAGCAATTGTCACGCAATGTTATTTGGCATGCCTTCCTGCATGTGTACCAATTTCTTAGCACAAAGTTTAATTGGGGGGACGCCCTCTATTACCTACACCGGGTCCTCTGACACCATGCGATAAGCAGCGACACTTTGATCGCCACACGTTGTTGCAAGGATGCCAGCCTGTTTACTTTGCAACTCCAGTCCAGGGCTTCTATCCAGACCAGAGCCGCATACATTACTGCCAACAAAGCGACCAACATGAGGAGGCTCCTTTTGCTCATCCGTAGCCCTTTTTGAGTAAACATTCATTTGCCTAGAGACACAATGACTTGCTCGGCTTCTTCCGAGACATTTTGCAGGTGAGTGGTGAAGAGGCACGATCTATCCAGCCAAACACCAAGATATCTGGCAGATCGTTACTCTTCCACCTGGTGTCCATCCATGTTCACCGCCATCCTTCGGTCGGCGTTAACCTCCCAGGGGGAGGTAAACACCGCTTTCTTCTGTGGAGCCAGCTTCACTCTGTTACCTTGCAGCCAACCGCTCACTCTCTCATCACAGAATCGTTGACTACCTCCTCTACCTCTATTTCAGTACAGCCAGCTACCAGGAGGGCCAGGTCGTTGGCATACGCGATCACCTCTACTCCTTCTGGAAGGTCCATCTTCAGAAGGTCATCATACACCAAGTCCCAGAGGCTTTATTTCCGACCCCTGTGGGACTCCGCATGCCATCTTAAAGGTCTTCTCTTCAGTGCATTTTGGATTTTTGCACAAGTGTCAAATACAGCCCCTAGTATCAAATTTCTAATAGTTGCTGGAGTACAAAATCTCCTTAAACCTATTACTCAGTTGTTAAATCTTTATGATGACTCATTCTAGAACTTTTTTCATATTACTAAAATACTGGCAGCTGAACTTTACATTAGTCTGTGTGATCTCCAGCTAACTTCCTAGATCCTTCTTTTACAGCATTAACATTGATTTTAACATTGCATTTTATAATTTTGTTTGTTAAATCCACAATTGATAAGAATAAATCCATTTTACTCTTCCATCTGCTAAATACTCAATTTTAGATGTGGTTTTTTTTTTACAACATACCTTCATTCTGTTTTGAGTAAAAAAGCACTAACGTTTTCAAAAAGCTTCAAAATATTCATTTGTCTCTCAACTTGAAATTCTTGAGAAACCATTTTTAGGGAATTATTAACATGCTTATCATCATTATAAAGCCCTAATCATCAGAGCCATCATTTTGACAGTTTTCCTAATATAATACTTCCCCCTTAATTTATTTAATATTCTTATATTCTTAAAATTTGTACTTTTATAACTTTTAAATATTTTCATGTATGAACATGGTGTAAAAATTTCATGAGGAAAAATGTTATAAGCTATTATATTAAATACTGCTGCAAGCAGTCATTTTAATGGTATGAAAAATCTTCCTGGTATTGTGTGTCCTTGCATGCTGTAGAAAATACGAGAAATCAGTTTTGAATATTTTGATTGTAACCATTCATATCTGCTTAATCTATTTATTAAACATTTTTTGTATATATAATTTTCATATAAATGGTAAAACAAAATTTTATATTTATATGAAAATTTAGTTTATTCATTACAAAATTATGCAAGTTTGTATACCTTTGCAAGGAAGTAGTACAATCCAACCAAAAGGAATATATGGTCACTAGGTAGGTAATTAAGCATCAGTTAAGTTGCTAAGTTTTGAATAGTCAAACCGGCTCCTTCATGGTGTAAAGGTATAAACTTTCAACCAGTTTTTTTAAAAAATATGCTTTATATTCAAGAATATGGTTAAAAAATAATTTTTGTTGTAAATATAATTAATATTCATTTAATTACACATTAGTGTAAGAATGTATATGCATATGGTATGCAGTATGAGTGTAATAATCAATATATATATATATATATATATATATATATATATATATATATTGATTGTTACATGATTATTAAATTTTTAAACAATGTTGTTCACATTGTTTAAAAATAGGTAACAGACTGCCTTTTTATATGCCAGTTGGAAAAAAGTGTTTCGTTCAAATATCATGACTGAGCTGGGTCACATGGCATGAGAAAAGGTGTAGATATAATTAATAGATCTTATTGGTTTCCAAATTTTAGAAAAACATTATATGAACAAATTCAAAACTACTTCAAAAGTATTGCTTTTAACCTCTTTAGGGATAAAGTTTAAGGTATACCTAAAGGGGATAAGCCATTTGACACTTTACATGCTGATCATATAAGGATGAGGGAGTGAAAATTAAGAAACATATATTGGTGGTGGTGGTTGATAATTTTATGAAATTCACTAAATAATATACTACAAAAACAACTAATCCAAGTGACTGTTGACATGATTGATGATTTGAAATGTTATTTTCGATACTGAGGCAAACTGAGAAATATAGTAATGAATTATGTGAGAGAACTAGTAATGAATTTGTATGTGATCATAATATTGATCATCCTAAAGTTGCTCAGTAGCAACTTTAGGTTCACCCTAAGCTAATGGTCAGGTTGAAATAGTAAGTAAAACTCTTACTCCAATGATAGATAAATTAAATTCTGGTACGGATTGTAGTAAAAATTAAACTCAAGCTGTAGGAGAAATAGAATTTGCTTTAAACAATTCTGCTCATAAACCAACTGGTGAGATTTCCAGTATGCTTCTGTTCATAGTCAACAGGGGTAAAGTACATGATTCTTTAGCTGAATTTATAAATCGTGATGTCAGTAAAAATGCAAAAAATTTGAATGACTTGAGATCTAAAGCAAGTAAAAAGATTGTTGTTCAACAATCTAAAATTAAAATACAAGCAGATAAGAAAAAGAAAGAAGTTACTGCATATAATGTTGGTGACTATGTTATGGTAAGGAATTTTAATAATACAGCAGGTATTACTTCAAAAATAAAACCTCTGTTTAAGGGTCTATATGAAATTGTAAAAATTTTACATAATAATAGGTGTGTTATATCAGATATATTTGAATCAAAAATGACTCAAAAAATTATGAAGGTGTATGGGAACCTGTTAACATGCGATTGTACAGAAAAGCAAATAATTCATGAATATGATTCAATGCGATTGTGTTATCTTATAATAGTTTTTTATTTCATTTGATATATTATGTGTTTATCAGAATTCTTGTTGAATTAATTTTGTTCAACTAATTTTACTTCTATGCATTTTGTGTGTAATTTTTATATACATTTTATATTATCGATTCAAATCTACATAGGTCAGTTTGAGAATGAACATTGTATGACGGGATTGACAGTGTTGTAAGAATGTACATAAAATATGAACATAATATTCTATATATATAATGGAAGCAAGAAAGAAAAGATGTGCAACAGTTATTGTTGTTAGTCAGTTATGGTTATTGCCACATTTCACTTAGAAATTGTATAGTTTATTACTTGATATTCATTAAATTTTTAATAAGATTACACCTGTGTCATCCTTGATTATGCATCTTTAATTAATACAGCTGATATTAAGTAAATATTTTGTAGTATATTGATCCAAGGTACTTCTTCTGTACTTCTCCAGTATATTTATTCAAGGAAGTATTTTATCCAATTAACAATTCAAATCAATGCATATCAGTATTAATAATATATTCTACAGCCTATAATCGGGTTTATACTAACACAGTATAAATACAGGCACTAATAAGTTTTATTTTTAAACTGAAATAGTTGTTTGTTCACTGGAACAAATACTTATAAAGATTATTTACTGCTAAATAATCTTAAATGTAAATATAATAATATAGTAATATAATAATGTTTACTGTGTAAATATTATTTACACATAATATTTACTGCAAAATATATTCTTCAAAAACTATATTAGTTGCCAAAAGAAAAGGTATCTGGTTGATCAATGAGATTGAGCACATGTCTTACTTGTTATTCACACTTACACACAAATTAATAAATCCTTCCCTTCATCATAAAAGCTGAAAAATAGAAGGATAATAATTGAGCAAGTTATTTGAGCATAACATGCTCAAACAATCTTTATATACCAATAATAGTAAAAAAAAGTAGTTATCCCATCTAAAATACAATACTGTTACGCAAGGCTACTTCAAAATGTCAGAATGTTTTCACATTGAGTGTACGTGTAGCATATCATCATAAATTCATACTACATTCTTCATATGTGAGGCTTCATGACAGTTACTACTTCATCATGTAAAGTATACACCAGGCATGAACAAAACTTTATGAAAGCATTCAACCTTTTCGGATGACCAGCAATCAGTTCATAGTCAGTTGCTGGAACTCAAGTTGTTCAATTGTGTCTAGTAACGAAAAACATGAACTTTTATATTGCTATTATTATTATTACCAATGGAAGATACATAAAGAAGATCAAATTTAACACAAAGAAGAATAAATTTCAATACACAATTGTTTATTTGTACAAGAGAGTTGTTAGAAGCTGACACAAAATTTAAATCATGTTACAGAATGATTAAGGAGTATGTACTTTTACTCATCCTGTAATCATATAATAAGTATAGCTAATCAGGCACAATCCACAAATCATTTTCATAAATAAATCAACCATCTATAATAACAAGCAACCTATGTCATATTTACTTAAATAAGTGAGGCATATAGCTGTTTTTTATTGCCTTCTTCATTAATTTATTTCTTTTGTTTACTGCAGGGATTGGTTGGGCAATAAAAATTATTTCCCTCAGAGAAAGCAATTATTACTGGTGTATCTTGCTCTCTAGGTGTTTTACATACATTATTGTCACAACAAATATTGGAACAGGGAGTATAAACCAACAATTTAATATACCCCATCATGCTATCTATATACTGCTTCAACTCATTAGGGTAACATTAAACAGTTACCAATAACAAAAAAAAGGATTTCTACATGAATAAAAAATGGCTGTCATATGTAAACATGCTTTTCAGAAATATTGGGCAAACATGTTGTCATTTGCAGCAATTTTGAATTAAACAGAATGTTGGATAACTGTATATAAGGTATTAAGAACTCCATTTTAATTATGGATACACACACACACACACACACACACACACACACACACACACACACACACACACACACAAAATGTAGATGTATTTTGTATGTTATGGTGCAGCATCAAAATCTTACTTCCCTTTTATCATTACTGACCTTATAGAGAAAATTATTGAATAATCTGTCTTGGAGTAAATTAACTCAAAGTCTTTAAATAACTGATCTTAAACAATAAACTAATTCATAATTATTGAATAATATACTTATTTTTGGTGAAGCTTGTGCATGGGATATGGAAATCAAATTTTTGATTTCGCATGAAAAATTCCAAGCTTAACCAGGATTGAAACCTGGGACCTCCAGATGAAAGGCTGAGATGCTACCACTCTGCCACAGAGATTTTTAGTAGCAAATTTTACTACGTTAATCAATTAATTAACATCATCTAGTTTGGTATATAAATACTGGAAATTTAACATTTCCTCATTTTCTCAAAGCAGTTGATAACAGCATGCAGATGTTTTTGCACAAGGTTCTTTTGTTTAAATTTATTTTTCCAAAGTTATTTGTAAAATAATTATAAGTATGTACTTAATTAATATGTAACATCTTGAAAAATCACACGTACCTGGAAGTTGTTATATATAACAGATTGATGTTCAATTTATAACAAAAAGATGAAAATGTTTTTCCACAAGAACTTTTTTCAAAAACAATCTTCTCTGTAAGACCTTAACAACAAAATTTCTGCAAGTAATTTTTAATAAACTGTTCATTTCATTTTTTATCCACTACAACTACAACATTAAAGGAAGAGTAGAATACACATTATTTAACAGCTAGTTTTACCAAAGTTGTAACATTTTTTACTAATAAGTATAATAAGATGTTATATAAAAGAATTTTGTTTAATTAGGTAAAATAAAAAGAAACTTACAACATTTTTTTTATCTTACCACAAGTTTTTATTAAATTACAATAAACAACTAAGAACAACAGGAAAGTGTACAAATTTGATAATAGTTTGTCATAATTGTATTTTAACAAGTTATTGTTGAGCAACTTAAAAACTTTTAAATTCTTATATAAATGAAAAGTGTCTGGCAATCTTATAAATTTATTTGTACAGCTACAATATTAAAGATGTGCTAACAACCATCTATAAATTAAAGTATATTTATTTTTAAAGTATTACCATTTTTGTGAAATAAAAAATAGCCTACTTGTAATATGTTACTTATCTACGAGATGCAAGAGTTATATTAAATTCTTCAACTCTGCCATTTTCAAATTTTACAAAATATATGCACAAACCTCATCCTTGAACTCTCTCTTTCTCTTTATCTGTTTAGCCTCTGGAGCCACCATAAGGTAATACTTTAGAGCATGAATGAGGATGATATGTATGAATGAAATGTAGTCTTTTACAGTCTCAAGTTGACCATTCCTGAGATGTGTGGTTAATTGAAACCCAACTACCAAAAACACTGGTATCCACAATCTACTATTCAAATCTGTATAAAAGTAACTGCCTTTACTAGGATTTGAACCTTAGAATTCTTGACTTTAAAATCAACTGATTTTTAGTGACGAGTTCACCATTAGACCAACCTGGTGGTTTCTTCCTTGAACTCTACTGAAAACAAAATTGACATTAAAAAAATTAACTAGTCTTAGAATTAGATGTAATTTATAAATTAAATGATCCTGAAATAGCATACGATCCTTTTCAAAAATAATATGTAATAATTTTGTTAAAAGCAATAAGAAAATAACTTTGGAAAGAACTTTAAAAAAGTAAAAGCAAAGATATAAGGAACCATATAACTTTGGTTAACAACAGGAATAATTACTTCTACAAAAATAAGAAATAAATTAACTATTAAAGAGATTTATTAACCAATTTTAAATGTCTAAAATCAAACATTATTTAATATTTTGAGAGAATATTATTTTAAAGAAGAAATACCAGTTTTTCAGTTCAACACAAGAGTTAAATGTTTAATGTCTAATAAATAGATGTCTAAAAACATGTAAGAACACTACATCCTTTACTGGAGATATAAATTTTTTAAATTCTCACTGCAAAATGTAGGCTTCAAACTATCTAGTAAAATACCACATAATAATAGAATAAAAGAGAAAAGTAATAATAATATTATTTAGATAGAACTAATAACAGAAAAGGAAATAGAAAGCAAAATAAAGTTATTAAAAATGGATAAACCCAGTAGTGGACCAGATAATATTATATTAACCCTTGCAAAAAGTTACAAGAACACTTATGTAAACCTTTAAACCTACATTTTAAAATTGTGTATAAAAAAATGAAAAAAGGCACAATATCAACATTTTTCTTTAAATAAATGAGATAAATGTGATCCAAGCAATTATTGACTCATATTGTTGTTACCAATTTTTAACAAAATATTAAAAAAAAAATCTCTTTATGATAGCTCTATTCCTTTAAAACTAAATACAACATTTTTTGGATTCTCAGTTTGGATTTGGAACAACATTAAGTACTGAAGATACTATTTTTAAATTAATGTTTTAAATCAAACAAAATTATTACAAGTTCTAAAACAATAACAAAACTATAGCAGTTTTCCTAGACTTACAAATTGCACTCAACACAGTTGATTCCAAAATTTTAATGGGTAAATGGGAAAGTAGTTGGAATTGCTTGAAAATTATTTAATTCTTATTTACAAGAAAGCTATAATACTAGAGCTAAAAACAAGTAAACAATAGATTAAGCCATTACTTGATGAAAATCCATCATAACAAAATAAAATAAAATATGTTATTAGATTTTCCCAAAATTTATTTAAAAAATCACAACAGCTGTTTCGGTACACAGTACCTTCCTCAGGTGTTACAAACACATTACTAAAACTTCTTTGTTTCTTTTATTTTAATATTCTGTTTGTAATACCTGAGGAAGATACTGTATACTGAAACACCTGTTGAGTTTCTAAATAAATTTTTTGAAACTTTAATAACATATATTTTGTTCAAAAAGGTATTTAAATGGGAAAGAATAACCTGCACTACACCACAGGGATCCTGTTTAAGCACATCATTATTTTATATTTATACAAATAACATTACAAATTTAAAATTAAATGGTCAACCTATATTTTTTTGCCGATCATGCAGTATTTGTTAAACCAGACAAGGTCTTATTTTCACAAACCAGTAATGATTTAAATAATATCAAATACTGGCTACAAGCCAACAAACTCTTGTTAAACAAAGTAAAATCAGAATTCAAATAAATTAACAAAATATTGCATAATCACTACTTTTTTTAATTTTGAATGGGTTTTAAATCTGTATAGTGGTAATGATATGTTTTGCATCTGCAGTAACTAATAATTATAGTGTGTTTTGTATATTAAGCAAAGAAGTTTTGATTGAAAAAAATCATTTATTTTTATTATTGAATAAATCATTTAATAATTTATTTTAAACTCATTGAATTTTTAAAAACTAAAAAACTATGCAAAATTGAAAACTCATGAAAATAATTTAATAACATTTGAAAATTCATTAAGAAAATAATTATTCTTATATTTAAAACACGTGGTCTTAAGAACGGTTTTCTGAACAGATAAAATGAATTTAAAAAAAGTTAAAATTAAAATTATTACTAGAGAATAATAAAAAAAAACTTGTAATGATTAATAATTTTCATTAAAGTCTGTTTACTTCTGTGATTTTCCTATAATTTACATCCTGTAAATCTATTATGAAATTTCTTTCAAAGAAATCTTTTTAAAACAATTTCTGTGGACACACCTTTTTGACCCACACTAAATAAATTCTTTAGTGTAAATATCTGTGCTACTTCCATCATGGGAATTTCATTTTCAACTACCACGATCTATTTTATTCAAACAGATTATAGGAGTTAAAAAAAATTAATCTCAGCTACTCAATTTTTAAGTTCAACTTTGAGCAAACATATTTATTTTTTAGAAACACTTTTTAGTAACTTCTGCTCATAATAAATTTTTCAGATTGTTTCTTAGATAATCTTGGCAGCAGAAATCTGGTATTTGTTTATATTGTGAGATGAAGATTTTACCTATCTCAATACTTTCAATTTCATTATTACGTGTAGGAAAAATATATTCCCAACTAATTAAATAGAGTACTTGTTTGCATTCAATATATTTATATTTAATATTACTAAAATCATTAAGCTAATGATTGAAACAGATTGTTTAAAGTACAATGTAAAATCAATTCAAAAGAGATAAAACTCTTTCTTTTTCAGTTATTTTTCAAACTGTTATTGCATTATCAACTTAAATAAAATTATCAATGTTACTATTTTTATAAATATTTGAAATATCAAACTTGCATAAAGGTTTTTTTTTAAATATACAATATAATCATGTTATTTTTATCTGATGAAACAGTGTTCAGGTACGACATACCAATCTAATAATAGAATATTTTAAACAAACCCAATTTCTAACAAAATTCAGATTTACAATCACGTGAGGAAACGTCTTTCTGAATACAATTTCTTTCATCCTCAAGATACTGTTCTAAATCTTTGTCCATTAATTTAATATGTTTTAATATTTTTAAGACTATTAAAATTCACATAATCCGTTAATGCATTTTATTCTAATTTCTAAATCACAAATATTTTTAAATTCTCTTGTTCTGTTTGTGGATTTCAAAATATTTTCCAAATCCATTGCTTTTTTATTAATATGATTAATGTCAGTTGGCAAGATAATGTAATGAATGATAAGGTACATTATTAGAAATAATAAAAGAAAGCAGGAGAATATTAAATGTAATTGACAGCAGGAAAAGGAACTGGTTAGGACATTGTATAAGAAGAAAATGTAAATGTAAATTGTATGAGAAGGAAATGTAAGAAGAAAATGTATGGATGCAATAGAGGATTTGGTAAATGGAAAAAAAGGAAGAGGAAGAAAAAGATTTCAAATACTAGATAGGATTATGGAAAACAGAAAATATGAAAAAAACAACAGATTAGCGCAGGTCAGACGAAAGTGGAGAATGGCCATGACAAGACTTGCCCTAATGGCAGAATGAATGAATGAATGTTTGTTATGTTTAAGAAACAATTTTATTTAAAATTTTGAAAAATTAAAAAAGTTTTTTTTTTTTGCTTGATGATATCACCACATAAGTTTGAAGCTTGTGTGTGGGATATGGATGAGATTTTGTAGCGTATGAAAAATGCCATACCTGACCTGGATTCGAACCTGGAACTTCCAGATGAAAGGCGGAGACACTACCACTCACGCCACGGAGGCCGGCAAAGATCATAGTCTAAGATCAGTTATCCAAAATTCTGAGTTAATTTTCTATCGAAGATCAATTATAAACATTTTTTAGTTAATTTACTATCTAAGATCAAGTATTCAATAATTTTGATTTAATTTTTTCTATAAGGTCAATTATGATAAAAGAGAAATCAGATTTCGATGCTGCGCCAGAACAGACAACACACACTCATACACACACACACCACCAGGAAATTGGCCACATTAAAACAAATATGTACTTTACAATAATTTCTTATTGCAAAAAACAGAACAGTAAAAAATTACAATAGTTTTGAGGTAATATGGTATATATAATTATATTACAAAAAAAGGAAAAAATACATTATGGTTATCATATAAATATTACACTTAATAAATAGGCAGTGATTAACCTATTTTCTTTGGGGGTTTTGAAAATGTCTAACAAATAATATATATTTAGTAATCCTACTAACTATTTACTTAAATTAATTAACATTCTGTTATTTTAATACAAAATTCTACATTTTATACAAATAATTTATAATAAAAAACTTACAAATCTTATTGATTAATTAATTAATTACAATGTTAATGTACAATATAAAGTAGTTAATCCTTAATACATAAGATATTATGATCACTTCTAGCGTAAATGATCTTTCAAACCAACAATTGTTCTTACGATATCATCGTAAGAACAATTGTCTGTCATATGACAGATTTTCAAATATTGTTCAAAATTACCAGTTTAAAAGAAAAACATCAACACATTTCACCTATCTTATGTGTTGAGCATTAATGTGTAGTAGAAATTTACCATCTTATTATATGATTTAAGTAACATTTTTTTATTACTTTAACCCTTTTCTCAGAACTTTATATTACATAAATGTATTATTATTTTTTAAGCAAGCAATACAGTTAATATAATTTGAATTAATACATATATTAGTTAATATAATACAATAAAAATAATAAATAAATACAGTACATGAATTTAGATATTTGATTTAAATAAAAAATCTGTAAATAAATATATTTAATAAATCAAATTTGATTTTCTGGGCCGGAAGGGTAATTTTACGTTATTTAAAAAAAATAAACAATGTTTGGAAATATAAATTATTTCAGAATTTAAAAAAAGATGTGAACCTATTCATATTTATAAAATTACATTTATTAAATGAATCATGTAATTTAGATGACATGTATTTAAATCAGTGAAAATGTAAATGAAAACCAAATTCAAGAATTTTATCAATATTTGATTATATTTTATGCTAAGAGCTTATGTAATTTATATAATTTATTAAATATTAGTCTGAATTCTCAGTTAAATATAAAAATAGACATGGTTGAAATACATTTAGAGTACACAGTCATATCAAAATTTAAGAATTTATTGGGATTTATGGAATTTTAAGGATATGTAATTTATATATATGCAGTATTAACATTAATAAAGTAATAATAACAAACTTAAAAAACAAGTAGATATTAAAGTAGGTGATATACTCAGCTTGTCTGGAAAGAAGTTTATATTTTTTATTATAAAAATATTTATTTACAATTTTCAAAATAATTAATTTATATATTATACATACCTTTAGATATTGGAAGCCTCTGGTAATATTCTCCTTCAGTAGAATTTTCAGGTTAAATATAACATTTTATTGACCGGTTTTCTACATTAAACTTAAATAGGTTCTACTCATGTTATTTTCAATTTTTGAAAAAGAAAATAAGACTAAACTGGTTTTTACCTAAACTGTTTGACAGTTTAGGTAAATATGCCATATTTAATATCTTTATATTGACAATTTCATCTCTCACCTATTTTCCTACCTTCTTCTAACTTAAATCAAAAATAAGAAATTGTGGAATAGATTTTCTATAAGAAAATTGCATAACTCATAATTTAAAAAATCAACTTTACTGGTTTGATTACGTACAGATTTAATATTTACATCAAATATATTCAAGAGACGTGCTTTCATCATCTTCTGAAATTATTTGTCAAATCATTTTTATTCACATAGCTGACTATGGTAAGTAATCAGCCTTTGATTATAATTTGAATTTTTTTTTTTTATTCAGATACATGTACATATACATTTTTTACTCATTATACATATGCTATTGATTCTGATTTTTCTTGACATACAATTCTCTTGACATAATACCTACTGTCTAAATTTTCTATTGGCATGTAAAAATAATACTGTTCTTAAGTTTTTAATTTAGTTTAACCCAGTAAAACTGCAGTTCAAATCCACTGAAGTCCATGGTGGAGTGGTAATGTTTCAGCCTTTCATCTAGAGGTCCCAGATTCAAATTCCGGTCAGGCATGGCATTTCATATGCTACAAAATTTTCATTTCATATTCGCACAGCACAAGCTTTAAGCTTATGTGGTGAATAAATAAAAAAAAGAATTGAACTTATATTTTTCTTTAATCTGTAACCTCTTTTATATTAATTGTACAACATTTTTATTTTTAATAATATTTTTTAACTGGGCTAAATTTTTGTTTTTGTAAAATGAGTAAGATTTTTGCATTTATTCTTAGAAATGAATATATTACTGTGCTTACTGAGATTATTTCATCATTACTTTTCAATTGTGTAGTTTAGAAAATTCAAATCCCAATACTTAGTTCAGAGTAGACAAATAAAAGCATCCATGCTAATCTACTGTTATACTGGAAAGCATACTATTTTACTTTAATATTGTTTTTATTTTAAATTTTAAGGCATGCTTTAGTATATTAATAAATAATGTATTTAGTATATTAAACTAATGGGAGTTATATTGTATAATTTTTATTTTCTGTACATACATTTTTTAATTTAGCACTTGCTATTTCTATTGGGAGGGAGGCCTTATATCTTTCATCATGTACTGTTATAGTTTTCTGATGTGAAGTTTTTCAGAAGACTATTAAGTACAAAATAACCTGATTTACGAGTATTAACAACAATAAACAGAAATAAAGAAAGGTTTGGGTAAATGGCTACAATCACTGCTACGTAGCAGGTTTCTTGACACAAACCCCAACAGTTTAATTGTTACATACTTTTAGTTTTCAATGCTAGTGTTAATGAATTACATTGGTTATTTGAATAGAGTTAAACTATCAAAAAAATAAAAAACCTGAGACTGAACAATATCATAAAAGGTAATTGGACTAACAGCCTACTGTAAAATATAATCTCAAACAAATAATATCGATTACTAACAATATCTCATTACAAGTTGCACAAAAGTATGCTTTTGTTAAAAAAAATTACACATTAATTTAAAAGGGCATTAAAAAAATTTATTCATATAACTTTCCAGACAAATTGAATATTAAAATTAAAATAGCATATATTAACAATTGGTAATTAAATTAAAGAAAAATAGCAATAACAGAATAAACATTTATAATGCAAGTCACACATACAGATATAACTACCTAAAACCAGTAATCGGCAGCTAAATTTCAGTCTTTGTAGCATAATTTATTCAGTTATGAAGTGAATTAAATTTAGTGGCCATGTTTTATAATTTATTATATTTAATTAATATATTACTTATAATTACAATATTTACAGTAAAAGTATATCTGCCAAAAACTGAAGGCAATATTGGTTTAAGAAAGGCATTTGATATTTTTCTGATTTTTATTAATTATATTTGGTTTTTTTATGTAAAAAAAGATATTTGATAAAATGGATGGATTTGTTTTTTTTTTATTCATACAGATAAAACTTTTCAATTTTTTTTATTTACAATAATTTCATTATATAATTAAATATTTAGAATGCATTTATAATTTAATTGGTAATATGATATTTAAATATGGTTAAAACTAGTTAATTATTATAAAACTGCTCAATATCAATAAACTGTTTCAGCTTACATTTCTATTTGCTTAAGAAATATTTTCAGGCAATACAAAAAAAAATTTATCTCACAATCTAATTTTTGTTGTGTCTAAAATCTCTTGGGGAATGTGTAATATATATATATATATATATATATATATATAAACATCTATTTGTCAAACATAATTTTATTTTTAATCCTAGATATTACAGTGCTTGTAATATTCACTTTTAATGAAATCTTTGCATCTTACAAAATTAAAAACACCATCATCTTGATTTGTAACTGAATTTTTAATTTGAGCTGAGATTTAAGCTAAATTACTTTTAATAAACATTGAAATATATAAAGTGAAATCTATACTACAAAAATTATTATTTTTTTATATATCAAGGTACAATTCATGGAAAACATTATAATAGGACAAAAATTATGCTTCATTAAAGCATAACCTTTTATGAATAATTTTTTTATTATCTTGTATTTATCATTGTTATGAAACAGTTTTCCATTTTTTTATACTATTATGATTAAGAATAGGTTTTAACAAAAATTTATGGGAATAAAAATTACTTTATATATAATTTTAAACAGTTTTTAAGGAAAATCAATTTTTTTAAAAGATTTTTAATAGGATAAACCTCTCTTTAAAATACAAAAATTATTTTTAATAAATTATTTATTTTTAGACTTACATGCTGTTTTTTAAGCAGTTAAGCTAATGGCAGATTTAGAAGCACTTGGCAAATACTCACGCAGTTGTCAATTTTGTTGCATAACCAGAAATTCTCACTAAACACACATCATTATAATTAAGAGAAGCTAATATTTTTCATTTTTATAGATTACTTTTAAATAGCATTAAATTAATACCAAATTTTCCTTCTCATAAAATGAGATAAGCAAGAATATGTTACTTAAATTTATTTTAAAACTTTTCCTGCATTTGAATACTAAAAAAATTAAAATGTTATTTTTATTTATTTTGAAGCGCTATTTACATATCTTTTATTAGAAAAGATAAATATCAGATTATACAGAAGTTTACAGCATCATTAAAATTATTCAAAATATCAGTAAATTTAGAATATCAAACTTTTAACAATGATTAAATTTTTATTATGAAAATGAATTTAATAACATGTTAATAATTTTGTTATGTTAATAAGTTAATTTACATATAATAATATTTTATTCATTTTTTTTAATTTTTGTTTTACATTGTTTTAAAACAATCTGTTTAACCATGGTTTTATCTAGATTTCTTGGAACGTATAGGTTCTGAAACTGCTTAACATATTTATGTACTTTTAATAAAGAACAAAAATGTATTAACATTTAAAATTATTTTTAAAATATCAAAATATTCTGTTGCAAAATTTATACATTTTTTTATTGTTATTCCATGCATTTCTTTAAGAAAAAAAAGAATAAAAAAACCATAAATACATGGGCAAATATGTACATATAACAGTAATTTAATCATTGTTATAAATTCAATAGCTGATAAAGTTTGTTTTTAATATCTGTAAAATAAACAAGGTAGCTGTCAAAAGTCTCTCATATGTTTTTTGTTCTATAAAATTTCACTGCATTTCATTGATGAAATACATTAAAAAGTTATAATTATCTGATAGAGTGACAAATAAAATAATAATAGAAGTAACGTCTGGATCAGATAATTATAGTATAAGTAGTACTTAATTTACATTTAATAAAAGTGATATAGATGACAATAAAAACAAAGTTGATAGTAAATATAACAGACTAACAAGCAAGTGATTGTGTGGAAACATTTTCAAATAAAGTGATTCACTATAACAATTCTTAAGCAAACTTTAAATTTTACAACAGTTTAGTTACCTCATAATTGAATATTACTATAGATATTATGTATACTTATAGCACTTCAAAGATAAAAGGCTGCAACGTACGTAATGCTAACTTTGTGAAGAACTTACATAAATTAATAATGTAAAATTACAAAACAAACACTGATATAAGTACTTTTAAAAATGTTTAAAATAAAATACAATGTATGTATGTACCACTTAAAATGTTTAATGTAAGTTTAACTAATAAAAATAAAAATTTGTCTAAGATCTATCAGGCATTACAAACTCATGTACCTGAATCAAGATTATCTGAAATTCTAGATTATCTCACAAGAAGAGCAAATAATCCTCTCTCCCCTTGTTATTTAAATAATAAATATTTAATAAATAAATCATTAATCTTTACAGTAATAAATTTTAAGGTAATTTATTACAAGAGATAGTGCAACTATCTATACTATTGTATTTCATGACAGGCTCATGTGTGTATGGTGTATGTACTCTTGATTATAAACACAGCAATGGTAAAAGAAGATAACGTTGGCAAAAGTAACTTTAATATTGTATGAAACGGACAGTAACACTGCAATTCACAACTCGTAACATAACTTGAAAACAGCTTAGCCATATTTTGTGTAACATAAACCTTACTAGAATCTAAAACTTCAGCTTTGGCAAAATGAAGGTGTTGGATTTATTTGAGTGTTCTACAAATTTTTGTGTGATTTGACTAGTAAGTAAAGGAACAGTTATAGATAGTTAAGTTGTTATTTTCATTAGTCATTGTTAAAAGTTACAAACAATTTTTCTTTAAATAATTTTTCTAGAAAATTCTCTGATCATCCCCAAACAGAAAAATATATCATTCTGAATAAAAAAAAATTACTGAAAAGTAGCCTAAAATAAGTTTTCATTATTTATTTATTCTTGAAAAAATTCAGATATTAGTCACAATTAATGTTATCAATAATAAAGGATAAATTTGATAGCATATCAAAATTGTTAAGCCTAGCTGTGATTCCATCCAGAAACCTTTTGAATGAAAGACAAAAACAGAGAGATTGAATTATGAGATTGAACTAATGAGTAATAATATTAGCTGGCTTTTTATTCTATTGATCCTGAATTTGATTCCAATAACAGATCCAAAATTTGAGAATAATACATTTATAAACCAATTATACAATTAGCGTGTATTAAATTTATTTTTATAAATGTCAATAGTATTTTGTTTCGAGATTTTATGTAAATAATAAAATCCATCCTCCTTATAACCTGATGTATTAAAAGAAAATATGAAGCAATAGTGAAATGTTTAACACCAAAAGTTTCAGACCAATTTCATTCAGAGTGAATTGGTGCATATTTTCAGCAATTATTGTGTATGACTATAAAAACACAATGATTTTTTTAAATATCTCTCTTTTTCTTCTTTTTTGAATAATATAATTTTTGAACACATCTATTGAGTAATATAATAAAATAGCTCCAGTAAAATTAAACACATTTATGTTGTATAATAACTCTATGCTTAATTAGAACAATATTATATGCTGTTTACACACTATTTTTACCATTAGAAATTAAATTAAAAATAAACAAAGTGTAAAATATAAAAATTAATTATATCAGTAATAATAATAAAAGCAATTAAATAACAGTAATTGAATCTAAATGATCTTTTTATATTTGGGTAATAAATTTTAACATTTTATATAAAGATACACATAAAATGTATTTATACATAAAATACATTATGGTTAGGTTACTAATACTAAATTAAAAGTAAACGTACAAATAAATAAATTCAAACACTGTTGGTCCCTTCCAACTGACAAATTAAAGAATTAATAAAATGTGCAAACACTTGACTAGCATCACTGATCACTTTTAAAACTAAACCATGATAAAATTATAGTAATGTTTATATAGTACTGGTTTTAAAATTAGTATAATTTTCTAAAATACAATTTTTACAATTATTATAGTTTTATTATTTACAGTAATTAATACAAGAAGTTTGCTGAATTTATTGAATAGCTATATGTGATATATGATAATTATTTACTACATAAACTGATTTAGAGATTATACAGTCATAAAAACTTAACTTATGGGACGGGTTAAATTTTAATCCCTATGTAAATACGTGGAAAGTCTAGCAAACAAGTTTTTTATACTTAGTACAATAAGGGCTTCAATAAAAATTTCCTAACATCAATATTAATTATTGCCTAGTACCATATAAAATAGTTGAATAACAAACTCCATTCTAAGACAAGAACTTTTACAAGAGTAACACAAAATTTTAATTCCTACAGCCAAGAATATTGGAGAATAACTCTGACATTTGGAAGCATAGTAACAATTTTTTACCTCAGAGAAGATGACATCTTTGTTTACATTAATTAAATTTAAGTCATATTGCATTGTTAAAATATAGTCAAATTTATCCTGCAAATTATCGCCACAGATACTTTTATCAAATAAGAGAGGATATCATGTTTTAATATTGCATTCTTAATAAATTTCAATAATAATAATAAATTGGTTTTTATAAACAATTTATAACAAATACAAATAAGAGCTACGCTAAACTATTACTGAAATAAATTGAAAGTCAAAGTTATACTCGAAAATCATTTACAAAGATTTTGCTTCAATAAACCTACATTTTGATTATTAAACAATTGTATTTAGCTGCTGCAGGAAAATATGTATAAAAAGTAAGATAAATAAAAAAAAAAAATTATACTGATTAAAATTACTCATTAATTTTTTTCTTTTTAATTTATTAACATATAATAAAAAGCACATCAACAGCGCCTACTGATGACTGTTTTGCAGTTAAAATGATCAATATAGTTGTAAATTTTAAAGTTTTTTAAACTTTTTAGTGTAACTTTTTTTTCTAAGTTTTTATATGATTAAAAATGTAGTGTTTATGATTTACTTTTGACTATAATATAACAAACCAAAACTTAAACTGCAGTAAAGATATTAAGTGGGTATGCTGATGATTACTACAGAGAGCATAAACATATATTATAGACAACACTGTTATTCTGCCAAATTAAAATAATATATTTTACATTAATACACATTGGTCAATAGTTGGAGATATTGGTTTTACTAGTTTTCAACTTTTCATGTTATTCTAAAATATGCTCGACTGTAGTATTAAATCAGAAAATAGTTCTCATGACTTGATATAAATTATTCATTTCACAAAGTCTATGTATAGTATTACTAATGATTGTATTCATACCATCAATTTGATGTTGCATAAGAAATCGTCAAATACAAATTTTTAGGCCACAAAAGTTATATTTTTTATAATTATTATTACAGAAATGTTTTTTAATATAATAATTTTTCTTTGATTTCCTTATAAAAATATATTTGTAATAATAACATCACATAATGACATAATTCACTCAGAAATCTTAACATTTTCAGAGAACCCAAAACCTAGATAGTATGATTTTTTTTTTAAGATGAATTTCGACAGAAGAAATGATTATGTTACTTTTTATAGGACTTCCTTCTTTTCAAAATTATACAGGATTTAACAAAACACACTTTGAAGTGGTTAACAAAAATCAACATTTGTATCAACATTTTTTACCATGATTAAATCATGCGAAAAAAGATTTGCTTAAGTATTTAGTCCCTGTACAGTACAAGTTTTATTAAATAATTTTTTCTTAAAATATTTGTTTTATATGAAACTTCTTAAATCAGACTTTTTTTTTTTTTTAGACTATATTTGATATATTCAAAAATTAAAATAACTGCAACGGATAAATAAATGTCCTAATATATGTATTATTATACATAATGGTACAGTAATCTTAAGTTTGAAAGTTTTAATAATTTGCATACTAAATACGTACATCAACCTTACGGATTAAGCAGATTTCTTTTTTAAGGCAATTTAATAACCTAAGCTGACATTAGGCCACATAACACTATACACAAATCACATGTATGAAAATACCATAGCTATTCCAAAAAAAAAATAATCCCTTTTAGAACCAGAAAAAAGGTTGAGTAGAATGGTTTCATATGTAACCTTTTCACAAAGCTAAATACAGTAAAACTTCTCATTATCTGAGGCAGCTTGGGAACAATTTGTCTATATTTAGAGGCGTCCGCTATTCAGGAAAATTTGAATATAGTACTGTTATTATGTACACAATATAATTGTGTATCTCATGTAATTTAAAATAAAAAATAGTTGCCAATTACATGATTATTTTAATAGTTTTTCTGAAAATAAAACATTGTCCTCAAGTTCATATTTGAATAAAATAAATAATGCTTTACTACTGTAATCTACCAATAAAATAACTACTATAGAGAATTTCCTTCTATTCAGACACCAAATTCTCTTCTACAACACCAGCATCACCACAAACATTTTTACATGAAACGTTATATCCAATTCAGAATTTATTTAACCAATCCCTAATTTTTAAACTCATTGTAATCAAGTTCTTTAGCAATTTCTAGGGCTTTCTTGCATATCAAAGTTCCAGAGACCAAAATATTAGTATGAACCTTGTAAAAGCTTTCATAAGTCAAATTGTCAACTGCTAGGACTGGCATTTTAGGAAATTAACTGATTGTTATTTTCAATCCATGACTTTACAATAATAAAGTTTGTTTTTTAAGATATCACTTATCCAAGTTCTTTCAACATCAATATATTTTGCCAAATCATGCACACTGAGTTTTTTTTCATATTACTATTTTTTTTCTTTTAATGCCAAGAGTTGAGATATTTTAAGTTGCAGTAACAATGGTTGCAATGACTTTTATAAAATACAAAAAACTGAACATACAGTAAACATATTTATAGAAAATGTACTACAAGAAAAATTACAGTATTGTACAATAATAAAAATGTTTCACATGTTCAATGTATAGTACACGCTTACACAGCAACTGATGAATCATGCTGGAAGATGAATTAATTGAAATCATAACTCAATGTCTATGTGGGAAGTGATGCAGTTCACAACAAACAAATTAGATGCCCAAGTATAAAATAAAACAAGGATAATTATAATTTTTATTCCTGCTATCCATTTTTCAGAACTTAATTGAACAGTTTTTATAGATAAATTCATTATCTGCATACACTATTTAGAGGGTCCATTATTGAGAAGTATTTTATCCATTAATTCCGCTATAAAACAGCCAGGGGGAATCTAAAGTGACCGTTTCACTATAGTTAAGTTTCACTATATTACGTTATATAAAAGCATGCTAAGCCCTTTAAAAGGTAGATGATATTCAGCCTTACAAGTGACACCTTTACTCTAGTCACAAGAATGACCTATTATTATTTTCAGAGAAACTTGAGAGATTCTGGACAAGGTCTAAAGTTTGTAAACATTTTGACTCAAGCAAGATATTAAGTTTTCAAAATAAATTTGCAATAATTAATTTACATAAAGTTTTTCATAAAAATTGATGGTATTACAATATATGAAAGAGATAATTAAGAATGTAAAATATAGATGATTGGTTAAGACTAACAAATTACCAAAGAATACAAAGGGACATGGGCGAGTGTATCAAACCAATCAAATAAATTAAGACAAAAAAAGTATTATCATTAAATTTATTACTTAATTTAATTAACAGATAGGATCTGTGAATTGACATTTTATGACATTTTCGAACACATCTTTATTAAATGTTACCATATAGTCTGTATTACCAATGCTTAAATAAGGTGAGCAGTTTTACCTACTTATAATTTTTTTTTTTGTCTTTTTTGTCAGATTTCTTTATAAACTTTTTTTTACTTTTAAAGAAATAATTATGAATAAATGCCAGTACATAATATATAAAATTTGTTTTAGTTTTATTCAAACCACTATGAAAATATATTTAGAAAAAAATATGTGGAATGGCTAATAAATGTTTTATGTATTACTGGATTCAAGTTAGTTTATTCTGATTTAAAACTAGATCCCAATCCCACAGTATTACAGATCATGTGTAATGATGCTAATTGGTAAAGTAATTTGTAATTAAGATTATATTTTAAAGTAATATATATTAAATGTAACTTTTTTTAATAATATAGTAACTCAAAGTACAAATTCAGTTACATGTAATGTCTACAGTTAATTGTAGGAGCCATCTCTTCACCTGTAAATAACTTGTTTTATGAAAATGTTTTATTAAACCCACCCAAGTTTTTTTTATTATAATCAACTAAATCAGCCTAGGTTGAATAATTAGCAAGTAACAAATAATGGAGGCCAGAAAACAAACCTGAGAATTTGTTATCAATAAAGAAATAAACCATTATTGTGCTGAATGAAACCTTAAATCGCTGACCTAACCTAACACATATGTAATTCATAATGGAGAGTAAATGTACACTTAAAATAAATAAGCATGAAAGGAAATATGTATATTCACATTCATAATTTTACATTACTGTCTCTTTCAAATTTTATTTACATTCTTTTTTGTTTTTCCTAATTATTTTTTGATATATCAAATTAAATAACAAGGAAATCATGAATTAAAAAAAAAAAATCAGTAATTTTGGTAATAGCTATGGGAATATAAAAAAAAATTAAAAACAGAAAAAAAAACAGATGTGTAACAATGCAAACTCATTATATAGAACTATACATTACAAAAAATAAATATTTTAAAATATTTAGGCCAATATAAAAATGATGCTTCTAAAGAAATGTTAATTTTTATCTTATAGTTAATTAATATTTTTTTATTATTAGTCAATTTATTACAATAATTAGAATTTAGATGAATTGTGAACAAAAAAATTACGTATGTATAATAACATTTTTACCAAATACAAATATTACCACCAAATTTACATTAATTCATAATAATAAATATATAAATAAACTAATTACTAGAATTAATTAATAAGTGAATAATTATGATACATAAATTAATAAATAAAACATACAAATTAATTTATGTAACCAAAATATAAAAATTATACAATTATTCAAATAATTCAGCCTTCTTTGGTGTCATTTTATTTAAACTAGACTACAATCGTTATTTTATAAATAATACATAATTACAATAATTGTTAATATTTTACAATAAATATAATTAATATTATTATGAATATCATATACATATTTAATAAATATACACACTGAAATATAAATAAATGTCTTTCAATACAGTTTTATAACTGAAACATGATTTATTATTCTAAAATTATACAACAGTTATTATTTAATAATTTTTTTTAGTTTAGTTGTACAACAAAAAGTTAATTCATGCAGTTAATATTAATTTTGTTTTCATATTTGCACATAATTCTTCAGATAATAGTAGGGCTCTTGAATAATAAACTTTTTAAAATAATGATATTCATTATACATATGTAATGTAAATTGCCACAGAAATGATTTGATTTTTAAAACAGTCTTATTTTTAAAAAAATAACAATAAATAAAAAGAAACTGTTTTCAACATTACAAAATGGCGCACATTTAGAATATTTGGTGCACAAATTAAGCCGTTTATTTTTTCTTCTTAAATCAAGTAAATAAGTCAAAGCCTACTGATTTTTGTTTTTTATTTAGTATTTTAATAAAAAAAATACTAAAAATCAATGTAATACTGCAACAAATAATATAAAGAAATACTGCAATTAAAAATAAATAAAATAATTTTAGAGAATTTATTAAATAATACATTAATACAAAAAATTCTTTTAAAATAACAAAAATAATACTATACTGATCTTTTTTTTGTTTTTCATAGTTTTTGCATTCAATTGGTTGTATTTTTTAATGAACAATATTAAGTATAACTCATGCATGCATAATGGATTCATTTAAACCATATTTATAAACTCAATCTTTGTTATCATAATATATAAAAATATAATCATGTGCAAATAATAATATAAATAATAACTATTTATGATAAACATAGTAAATAAATTACTTTTCTTGACAATTATAAAAAAGATGTACGTTAATTATTTGTTGATTACCTAAAAATTCTATTCGCTTCCAATTGATGACATTTCTTTGCAATTTTAATAACTAAGTTATATGTTTTTTCATTAATAAAAAGTTCAGACTAATTTGATTAACCTTTTTTCCAGGCACTTAAATATCAATCAAATTCTCAAAATATTAGTACAAATTCTAATCCAAGTTAAAAATACGTTGATTAAATTAATTTAACTTCCGTTGCAAAATGTACACTGTATATTTATTTTCATAACATTAATGAAAAATATATTGCAAGCATGATAACTGATAAAATTATGTTCCCAGTACCTAGAAATTTTTCTTCATTCACTATTTTTCTAGAAATGAACATATGTAGATTAAAACGTTCTTTTATCAGTTTAGGAGTGTCCATTGTAGTTTTAAATTATTAGCTTTAAATGATCTCAGTATATTTGAAAAAATACTTGTATAACTATTAAAAATATTCATTTATTTAAATCAATATCAGTCATCAGTTTTCACTTATTTAAAATCATTTAACTTGGACCGAAACCTTAGTATTCCGCATACAAAATCAATCGTTCAAAATGACTTCAACTGATGTTCCTTGAAAAAAAATGCCTGGATGTTTCTAAAGCTGTTCTCAATTAAAGTCACGTAGCGATGTGACGATAATAAACCGTATATCATGGACCAAAACTTGGCGTAAATACATTAAATAGTATTGCAAATATAGTACATGCAGCATAAACACCTAATGCGACCCACCAAATAAGTTGTTCATGTAATTTTTGCTCAAAATTTTTAAGAACAAGAAGTCCAATTGTTAAACCAGCTAATGCTCCTGTGAGATGAGCAACATAACTGACTGGAGGCCCAAATTGTTCCACAGCATATCTGTTGTATATAGCAAATCCAACATCTGCACTCGCTGAAATAAAAAAAAACCATTATAAAGTTGACTTGAAAAATCTTTTACATTTTTGAAATATATATTAAAATTATTTATCTTTCAAATATCAGATATATATATATATCTTTCAAATAATATATATCATTGGTTGTTTATAAATATGGAAAGGGAGATTAAACTAAATGATTTTACCATAAAAACCAACTTTAGTACATGTACACAAAATGTAGAACTAAATAGCGTTGCCATAGCCAAACCAAATCCTATGGCTACAGCCATAGGCGCCAACTTTTCTATACAGTACAAGGTGTCTGTAAAATAATAGAGGGGTTTTAAATTGTAATAGCTTCAGAATAGAGCATTGTGGAGAGATGAACTATACGTTAAATCAAAGAGAAACACTCCAAGTTTCTTACCTGTTTAGAAGATTTCGATGTTTGTTCTCTTAATTGCCCTGCAGATATCAAGAGGATATCAGTCTCTTACCATACATGGTAGAGAACATCTGGCATGGTAGAAGAAATAACTTCAGTGATCTTTAAATGGCCAAATTTCAAACTTAAACGGAACACACTTTTGTTTTTCTTAACCCCCAAAATAGAAATCCATGGTGGTAAGGTCTGGAGAGACCATGGAGGCCAGACAATCTACTCTTATCATGTGACCCATCACTCAGGAAATGTGTTAAAAAAATATTGTACATTTGAGGCAAAGTGTGGTGTAGCTCCATCTAACTGGAAAATGAAATTTTCTGGTATTTAGGGCGCTGCATACTGTTCTAACATATTTAGAAAGATGTTCCTCATTATTGTTTTTTCAACCAAAAACAAGGGCCAACAATTCTGTCTCATCCAATAGAGGACTACACATTTACTTTTTCACCGACACCCTGATGTTCCAATAACAAGATGTGGAGGTTCAGTACTCCATATATGAACATTATGCCGATGTACTTGTCCACAAACATGAAACACTTTTAATCACTAAAATTGATGTTTAAAAAAATTATCCTGTTCTAATCTATCCAGAATGTCTACAGCAAAACAAATTGTTTCACTTTGTTCTGTGGATAAAGTTGTTGTAACAGTCTTTTTAACACATTGTGAACAGTTGTTTTAGAAATGCCCAACTGTCTAGAGAACACACTTCTGTACAGAGTTCTTCAGGTTATACAAGAAACTTATTTGCACTGCTTCACTCATTTCATCAGGTATGAGATGGCTATTTTGGATGCGTTTGGTTCAGTAGGCTGCCTGTTTCTTGTTGAGTTTTTTTCAGGTGGTGGGGGGGGTTCTTCATTGCACATACACACCTAACTCATGTAACGAGACTCAAACATAGCAAGCAAGCCACAATACACATTGAACCTTTCTCTGCACAGCAAACATTATGACTAATGCGCATGGGCTGCTTGCCTGTACGGAAACAAAAAGTATATGCTCTTGCTTTTGCACATAAACTTTTCTCATTCATTTAAAGTACAGTTGATTCTCACTGAAATTCTTTGTTCTGAAGCTATAACTATTTAAAACTCTACTATTATAAGACACATTGTATTATTATGGGTGCTTACACTGGATATTCTAATTTATCAGATATATTTTGGAGAGGGGAATTTTTTAGACCTTCAGACTTTTGAAATGGAAATATTTATGCTGTAAAATTTTGTTAATATTCAGAATGTAGTGATGAATGAATAAAAAATACTAAACTTTTTTTGGTACGGTTTTTAGACTGAGCCAAGCCTAAAAACATGATAAAGAGTCAACATTTATATTAGTTTTTCTAATAATAAATTTCACAATATAGTTTTCTGGAGGAAAATGACAGTTCACTACTGTCATCAATGCATTTTGGCTTTCTTCTGATTATGCTTATCTGTCTATATATCACTTACATTGAAAAAATTCTCTAGCTTTTATACACATTTCCAACATAAGATAAATTACCATTATCAATCTAACTCCTTAAATCCCATTTTTAAAGATGAATAATCAGATTTATCACCTGGGAAATACAAGCAAAAGTACGCTACTCAGTTACAAATTACTTGAATGAAAATCTTTAATAAAATTTTGAAAAAAGCAGTAAAAAAAATTTTCAAAATATAGATAACAAAGCTAAATCTTGAGATATGTAAGCAATAGTGAAACAGATATATTCAAGCACCTCTGTACAATGTAATGAATATTCTTCACTGCAAATAAAGAAATCATAGTTGTAAAGGAACAAGGTCATGAAAATCATTCCTTCAGGAAAATATATCACATAGGAAGTTATTGTAACAAGTATTAATATTAGAAATTTTAAAATATCTCTGTAGAAAAAAAATTTAAAAGAATAAACAAATTTTTAATTTTAAAAGTTTATGATATTTGTGGTTCACAACTTTCAGGGGAACATGACAAATAATTATCTGTAAGAACCAAGTTGATTGCTGCAATAGATAGAGAAAATCATGAACATACTTTGCTTTGTTTTGAAACACATAACCCCCTTTTATCACTTCACTATGGTTGGAGGTTAAAGTAATTTAAAAAATACATAAATTACATATGCTAATCACAAATATCAAAGTAGTTGTATGAAAATTATACCAAGCTCTCATGGCAATGTTTAGATTTTTATTTCATTAAAGTTAGAATACTTGCATGAGCACAATTTAGTAGGATTTCTTTTTACATTTAAAAGACATTTAGTGTAAAAATAAATTTTATTTTTGAACAGAAATTTTATATGCTTTTAATTCTTATTCCCTATAAACTATTCAAATAACAGGTTGAACAGTTGGTGTAATGTTTAGTAGTGAGATGGCTTCTCAGCTTCTTTTGAGTTCAATCCCAGGCAAAGGTCTGGGGGTTTTACATTATTGTTTCTTTCATCTCTCTACACATTAAAATACATGCATGAAAGGATGTCAAATTTGTTGTAATAATTTAAAAATAAACAAATTCAAATATTTTCAGGGATTAGGTTTGTTATAAAATAAAATACAATCCACTATTTTGTAAAATTGAAGAGAATTGAAACTTACCATAATTAAACTCCCAAAAATGTAAGTTCAAAAATGTAAGATTATAAATACTGAAAAAAAATTGCTGAAAACTTATGAAAGATTGATTATATTTATGTTACTTTAACAGTAGCATCATCTGTGTAAAGAAAGGGGTTTTGGTTTTATACGATTCTCCAGAATGACATGGCTGGGCTTAGTTCATCTACTGGTCTATATTTAAATATTTTTGTTAATTATTTTTAAGTTTCTTACTTTATCTAACAAAAAACCTAAATAATTAACTGTAGGTAATATTTTAATATAATAAATTAATTTAAATATTAGTAAATAAGTTAAAGGATAAATATTATTCAAAATTAAAATCAAAACAACTATTTGGTCCATAAAATACTGCATATGATCACTTAATTGTTGGGTTATATCTAAAGTCCAGCAAGTGAATGTGTATGTACACATTCACTTGAAATGCAGAAACAGAAAACTGCTAGGTTTCCAATTTAGTTACTGCAACTACCTCTACACATCTGTATCCAAAAATTCAATAAAGATTTATCTGAAAGTTCTGATTATACCTAACCTTATGTTAAAATTGTGTTGTATTATTATACATAACTGATGTAAAAATACAATAGAAAATCCTTACCTACAACAAAGATTCCAATAAGCCTTACTATTCCAAACTCCATATTGTTGTAATTCTGAAAAAAAATGAATTTCTTATTGAGTTTTAATTAAAATGTAAAATGTAAATAACTTAAATAACCTTGTAAAACCCTATTGTAAAAAAATTGAAAATAAACTAATTTTAACAACTAGTAAATATATATTTCCTTATTAAAATCTGCCATTATGCTTTACAACCTTATATTTGTTAAAAATCACACTTTTAAGTTAAAATATGAATAAAATTGATCTTTTAAAAAAAATTGATTATAGGTAAAAAATCTTGAATGGTAATCACTCCTTATAACATTATAAATATAAATATAATAATATAATTTTAAATGAAGTTACAGAAGAAGCTGGAGTGTAAAGATGTCCACTCCTTATAACATTATAAATATAAATATAATAATATAATTTTAAATGAAGTTACAGAAGAAGCTGGAGTGTAAAGATGTCCTATTTTTTTATATAACTTTTTAACTTGCAATGAAATAAAAATATTTCCCTAGGGTAAGGTTAGTATGAAACCCAATATTAGTATTGATTAGCTTTTAGGATTTGTAATTCCTTTGTGACTATTTCATTGTCATCATTTAAGCATTTGATAGTTAAGTAATTGAGATCAATTGTATATAAGCCTTCAATCTCATATCCAGATTTACATTTTTTTTTTTAATAGTAATATTACAAAGTGTAATACTCTGTATAAAAGATAGTTTGTACAATATTTTATAACCATATTTCTCATAAGTATAAGAAAAAGTTTATATTATTTGCTATTATTCAATTATGTTTTAAACATTATTATAGTGATTTATATTCACATATTATTAATTTAAAAAGTTTTAATTTTTAGCCAGCTTTTTGACTAATGAATCTTAGTCATAACTTTCTTTTCTTGGAATCTTGGGTTGTTATTCCCAACTTAATTAATTTAAATTTACTCTTTAAATTCAATTTTAAATATAGAAGTATTTGTTTTTTTACATAATTTAACTTTAAAGACTACAATTAAATGGTTTTACTTAATTTTCTGTTTCTTTTTTCTATTTTTTTATTTTTTTAATCTGTTAATTTTTTTTTTTTTTAAATGACTAATCTTATTATTAGTTCTTGGTGATTAATAATCATCAAGAAATTGCAAGACAAGTAAAAAATCGATAAGCAGTATTGTGAACTGCTATATGAAAAATTACGGTAAGATATTCTTTACAGTACAGAGGAATAATATGAATCTTAAAATGGTTTATTTCAGTTAAATATATATATTTAAAAATTTTTTTAAAAAAATTTTTGTTTTAGATTTGATATTAAATAATAAACAATAAAATTTTCTGAAAAGATTAGTAGAGAATTTAATTTTGAGAAAATTAATGTATATATCAAGTGAAAACAAATGCAAATTAGAGATTTTCACCTGTTATTTAAAGCAAAACAGACTAAATTAACCAAATTAAATGCTAAAAAAAAAAAATAAATAAAAACCATTTAATTGCAGTTTTAAAGTTAATTAAGTTGTGTAAAAAACAAACTTTTATATTCAAAATTGAATTTAAAGATTAAATTATTTGAGATTAATTAAGGTGGGAATAGTAACTAAAATTCTTTGTTAATAGTTTTAAATTAAATAAATTTTAATATAGTTTCATTTTACTGTCCAGGCCAAGATTTAAAAAAAAAAACTTTTAAATACTAAAATTCTAGAGACAACAAATTTTAGTTACCAATTTATTTTTTTATTTTATTCTATTTTTTTTTTTTTTTAGCATTTAATTTGATTAATGTTGTCTGTTTTGCTTTAAATAACAGGTGAAAATCCCTATTTTGTATTTGTTTTCACTTGATATGTACATGACCGGTATGGAGCTTCCAAAGAAAATTTTAAGATAAGTTGGTATATAGTGACAGTTCAAAACCACTTGATAAATTCAGAATTAAAATTTCATTTAAATTAGTTCAACTGTTTTGAACTAGCTTGTAATAAGAAAATTGTGAGAAAACTCTAAAAGAAAGTTTTATGCCATAACTAAAAAAATAAAATAAAAAATGTCATAGTTTAAATGATGAATTATTTTTATTTATAAAGATGAAAGTTAACAAAAAATAATACAAACCAAAAGAACATTTGCTAAATGAGCAGCTAATAAAGCATAAACACCTCCCGAGGCACCAACTAAGTAAACATCCATGTCAAACACTGATGTTCCTAGAGAACCTATAAAAAAAAATTAAATAAAAGCTATAAATTAATCACAAAAAATATTTAAAAATTCATATGCTTACAGGAACATAAAAACTTATTTAAAAATTTAAATGGATTTATTTTTTTGCAGAGCTAAAGAACCCATACAAGTTATATTGGTGAAGAACAGTAATAATCTATGAAGCACTACTAATTTACAGCAAGAATCAGAAAAAAACTTATTTTTATTGTATTATACTGTACTAGTTTTGTAATTTTCTTTTTAATTTAAGTGAAAAAATACCATTGTTTAAAATAAAAAAAGACATTCTTAACGATAAAGTAATTATGTGTTAAATATAATAAATAAATAAAAAATTTTCAAAATCTCACATGCAGATGTATGATTTCAAACTAAATTATTTTTTAACTTTAGAAATCATACTTAATAAAATATGATAAAAAAATAAGAATACAAAAAGCAGAAAAAAGAAAGTGAAAAGGAGTTCCAGATAATCATGAAGTTAACAGTTGATAGACTGCTAACATGATTTTTTAAGTTTAATTTGATTGCTTCATCATCAAAAGGGTAATTATTTTTTGAAGGGAATAATTAAAAAATGACAAGTGTTCTATGAAGGAAGAATTTTTTATAAACTAGTTTGTAATCTTCTTGTAATAAAAAATTCTAAATTATATCTTTATTGTAAATAAATGAAATTTTTTTTATAGTATTACATCAAAAAGAAGTAACTTAACTTTATACAGTAATGGAATTAGTTAATATACTTTTTTCTAATCTGTAATTACTTTAATTATTTTACTTTATACACATTTGATAATATTTTAAGTCAGAAAATTTAATTGATTGTTACTATCTTTATAAAATCAGTGTAAATGATACATTTTATTGAAATATGATCAGTATTCTGATGGATGCTCTTACTATTAATATGGATTTAAAATAATTTAAACTGAATTTTTTATGAACTACTTAGATTTGCATTACTTGTTATCTGCTCAGAAAAATCCCCCCCAATATTTTGCTGAGAAATGATTTTTGTATGAATTGTATGAATTTCATTAACTTAAAATTCAAAACCAAATTTCATCAAGAACATAAATATTTTTAATAATGCTAATATGATACAGATACCTTACAATAAACTGTAATTTGTTATTCCTTTTCCAAATAGTCCTGAAAACTATATATCACTCATTTTGTACTAAATGTAACAAAATTGAGATCTAATAAGATAAAATAAAGTGAAAATTAAAATATACTACAGTTAATTATGAAGGTTAAGTCAATGCCAAAAATAACCTTGCTGTATTAACAATATCATGCATTGATTTAAGGGACATTGGAAATTACCTATTATATTATATGGAAAAGTTGTTTACATAGATATCATTCTAGTTAATAGAATTAAAATGTTAAATTGTTAACTGGAAAATGTTTTTAACAATTTTAATATTTGACCTTTGCTTTTCCAGCAAGACCCAAATTGGCCCAAGTTGAGTATAGTTGACCCAAGTTGGCACTTGACTGAGTTGACTTGCTAAAGGTTGAGTAAATCAAGGGCATACTCAACCTTTTTGAATGATGCCTGTTTTGTGTCTAACAGTTATTAAAGAACCCTTGAATTTGTTTTCAGATCTTGAGGAATCTCTATATAGTATCTGGATCTCCATAGTAACAGAAGTAAAAATAATTATTAATACTTTAGTCAAGCTATTTGACATAAAATCTTCAAAGATCAAAATGTAGTATTTTCATACTGAATATAGATATCCAAGAAAATTTAGATTAGAATCTGTCTTTTACTTTATAATTAAAAAATCTATTTTTTATCTTACAATATGTTTTTATTTTTATATTTTATGTTGCTTATATCAGTGATTTATATAATGTGTTTTTATGTTCCAGTCAGAATAAATATATATTTATTTACAGTTCTTGTGGATAGATCACACTTTTATAATTTCTCTAATTCTTTTAATCTTTTCCATGGTGGTGGTGTTTTTCATTCATGTTCTAAGATTCTGAGGAACCACACTACAACATATTTACAATCCGTTACAGTTATTTTAAATTTTCTTACCTTCACAATTTTGAGGAACTGTGTCCCCTGATCTGATGGGATCTCTATCTATAGATCCAATTGGTGGTGTCTGTGTTTCCTTCAGTGGCTGTTGGATTAACAAATTCAATCTAGAGCTGAGAAGCTCTAAGGGTTAGGGCAAAATCTCTTAACGCATACCTCTAATCTCTATATAACTGGATAGAAGAAAATCCCATGTATTGTAACTGGTAAAAACTAGTGTCACCAAATGAGGGGTGCTAAACTAAATAAAATGAAACTGTGCATGCACAGAGGTAAGTGTAAGAGTAGGGATAAAAACACGTTTTAAAGCGATGCAATAGAAGTGTTCTGATTTTGTATTTTGAACACTGATCTCTATATAACTATATATGTGATCTCTATAACTGTCCATAAATTTCTGTTTGTGTTGCAAAAATGACCGTTCTTTTGCTTATGTGACAAGTAAAATAAACAACCCTACCATCACGATTATACAGTGCGATTATACAATCACGATTGTGCTAGTGTACAATGGTGTTGTTTAGTTCCCAGCCAGTCATTCTGCGGCACTGGAGTATGCTTCAATATTGAACACTTTGTATTTTAAGCCATAAGGATCCTCTATCCAGTTGTATAGAGATCAATGATGCATACATAAAGATAAATTAATTTATCTTTAGTGGATTTATATAAATACTATAATGATATTAATTCAAATGTCAGTAATATTAGTATTTTACTTTTTACTTAGGTAAAAAGTTAGTAAAATATTGATTGTCATCCAAAATATGCTTAGAATCTTTTTTGGTGATATAATTAACTATTTTAATATATCTGATTAAAATATATATTATATTGTAGTAAAGTCTTTTCTACCACTACAAAAAAAAAAAAAATGGTTATATATGTAATACAAATATTAATTAATATACCTGCTAATACACCAGCCATATATACAGTACCAATACGTAAGGAACCATGTACCATTTCTAAAGGCAGACCAACTAGCACTTGAACCAGCAAATTAAAGATCAAGTGCAACCATCTGTAACAACAAAAGAATAATCATCGATCTGTGACAGTTTTTGTTTGTTTCTCTGTGGGAATTTGTAGATGACATCAATTAAACTGTACCTTAAAACCACTGACACGCTATACTGTTTAAAACTAATCCATTGGAACAATTTTAAATTCTTTCATTATTCTTTGCTTCAGTCATCACATTTGTCACACTAAAATTCTTAAAATTAAAAAAAAAATCTGTCAGTTGAAAGGCATGTTTTTTTGTTTTTTTTTTCGCTGTGACATAACCAAAACAGAGTATAGTTTGTTGTGCTGCTTTAATAGCAAAACTTTTTTTAAATGTAAAAAAGCTGAAAAATATTTCAATTAAATGAAGAAAATCAAGATAAATGACGATTTAAGTCATTCTAGTTAAGTTAACTATAATGATGACTAATTATAACATTAAACATACACAAAACATTTCTAAATTACTCTAAGCAACATCCATTCCTGTTGTAAACAGTGGCCAGTTCCACATTGCTAATTTTGTATAAAACAAAAATGAGATCTTATCTTATTATAATCAATATATTTTTTTTAAATTATTAATTTAGTTCAGTATGGAAAACCTGATAATGTAATATATGTTCAGTAAACAGTGGTTTTTCTACAGTTAATATAATTTTAGTTATAAAATATTTTTACATTCCTTGCTTTTTCAAAAATTTATATATAATTTTAAATTATTTAAAAAACAAATTTAACTAATAAGAATACAAATAAAGAGCTATGCTAAACAGTTAATTTTTTGATCAAAAATCATTTATAAAAACTTTTTTTACTGAAAGTGTACAAATAGATGGCCATTTCAAATGTTAAACAATCATGCCAATCTCCGCGGCAGAATAGTAAAATCTCTGTCTTTCATCTGTAGGTTTCAGATTTGATCTCTGGTCAGGCATGGCATTTTTCAAATGTTATAAAATTCATTATAATTACCTATTTATTTTTATTTATTTGCTATCATCATATATTTAGAATTATTTCATAAATTATTTTTAAATATTAACATGGATTCCTATTTTTTATTTTATAATTAATTACATATTTTTTATGCTGTATCTTGATCATAGTTTTCTTACTTTCCCTTGAATAATTGAGAGAATAATATAAAAATTGTTATACTACAATTTTTGGTGAAGTTATATTAATTTTTTATTTTTGAAGTATCTATCCATTTAATGATGAAATATAACACCGTTCAAATGAATGGTACTCCTCTCTATTGCCATATAGTACCAAATTATTTATGAAGTAAAAGCTTCATAAGTTATATTTATGCATTATATGAAACTATTCTTATCATGAGGAAAAGGGAAGTCACAAATTATTTCTATGTAGCTGTACCAGATAGAATATAAAGTACGATAATTTCTACACTACTATAATATGGAAATTACATAGCTTTCTGACATGTAGAGTTTAAATAATAGAACACTCTAATGCTAGAACAGCTACTAAATATCTGAATAAATATTACATAAAACAGGCTACTACAATAGAAAACTAAAATAATGATAAATTATACAAGTAACAATGATTTATGCAGTGTGAATTATAATTTTATGCATTGGTTTTTGTTGCATGAATTTATGCATACCATAATTATTATGCTTAATAAATTCAGTTCGATTTATTATTACATAAATGTATTCATCATAATTAGCACAATTTCTTTTTTCTAAGAAAAGTATAAAGCCACCTATAAACAGCTTCAACTTGTAATGTTAATTGAGGAAATCTTTTTTCTTTTTTGTTTCAATTGTATAACAATTATATATTTTACATTTTGTGAAAAGTTTCATAAATAATAATTACAATGCAGTTAAATTTCTTCATTTTAGTGATTTTTTTTGCATTTTACTTTTAAAAAATGTATATTTAATAATTCAATATATTTGATTTTTGCTTTACAAAAAGATAAAACATATTTAAAAAAAAGTTTACAATCAAAAAAAAATTATTACAGTATTATGTGGAACTAGATGGGCATGAACATGGTACGGATAAATGAAATTCCAGTTAAGACTACCTCCCAGATGTTAAAATTGCGAAATACACATTGAACCAACCCAAATAAGAATTATTAAGTCAAGCTCGGACCAGAATTTTTTTACCAATAAACTATTAAAAAGAGAATTTATATATGTACAATGGACAAAAGTGCTATAAATTTATTTTTAATTTTGGCAATATTTTTGATAAGACCAAATCCGGTACTTAGATAAAATGTATTTATTTATATATGTAAATTTATTCGATTTTTCAGATTAAAGCCCACAAAAAATCACTAATTCTGCCCTTGATTAATGTTCCAAAGATTTCAGTACAACCTCATTTTATTGGGGTAGTTGAAATCTGAGCCTAATCTTTCACTAGCTGTAACTTGCAAACGAAGGATTTTAGGACACATGTTTATATAAACTTTTTCCATTACTTGCATAAGTAGAGTAGGTTATGAAAGTTCTGGGAGAACTTTGTGATACATTCTGTATAAAATTAGTTATAAATAATTTGTATGACCTTGCGTGTGACATTTACAGATCTAAAAAAAAAATAAGTTATTTTTTCAAGAATATCAGGTTTAAGATCTTCTCATCTAACTCAAGATAATTATTTTCAGGTGATAATTCTTCTCATCCATTTTTATTTTGAAAAAATGTGAGTAATTTTCATAAACATCACAAAAAAATGAAAATGCACTAAATAAGATCACTGTATTTCCTCATTATACAAAAAATAAACTAAGAATAAATTTCATTATTTTTTTCAAAAATAACAGTTGCGTAAAATAACGTTCACTAATGTAAAATTAGTTCTGTATTATGAGACAGAAATTGTATATATTTTACTAGTAAACTGTCAATTTTATAAATATCTATAAAAACTATACAACATCTTTGTTTATGGAGGGTCAACAAAAATTAAACCAATCTTTTATTTAGTCATTTATTAGGTCTTTAGTATGTCTTTCATCCATTTAAGTAATTTTTAACCATTTTTTAACCACTAATTTTTAACCATTAACTCTGTTAGTGAGCAAATTGTTACATTTGGTCATTTAGTTAAACATGTATATACACAATTTGGTACACTCACAGATAACTGGTAAAACACAGTAATACAAAAATTACAAGTGTAGTCTATTGCGATCACAATAAATGTAAATTCTAAAATAAAGAAACTTAATTGAAATTATTTTTACCATATAAATTTAAATTCAATATTATTTTCTTAAAGTAGTATTGAAAATCTGCTTGTAATAATACAAATTAATGCAAAAAAAAAATTCTCTCATTCACATTTCTCTGAGCAAGAGATAGGCAAGTGTAGTTTAATACAGTGGCTTCAGCAGCTCGCACTTGTTTATACACAAATATGTCCAACTGATCAGTTTGTAATCTATTGTTGGAAAATATAAAATAAAAATTTATAAATTTGAAAAAATTAAGTTTATATAAATTCATTTTGCTGTAGTAAAAACTGGAATAAAATTATACAGAAATGTAATTCATTGTTTCACAGAAAATAAATTAATGTATGAATTAAAAATATCTCAATACTGAATCAGTCTGGATAATCTAATTATCCAAATTATTTTTTTTTAATTTTAGAATAAACTCGTATTTTGTAAATTTTCTTTACTGGATTTAATAACAAAAAATGTATAGCTAATAATGTATATACATTTTTTTTAGTTTTGATTAACACTATTTTGAACTATTTTGTTATATCATGGAGATTGTTAAATAAAATATAACAAATGGATGATTTTTTAATTTCATTTCTAACCAGTTTTATTTTTGTAATTTAACAATTAATAATGCCTTATTGCAAAAAAGTAAGAAATTTATATTTTATATGAAATTCTTGACCCATACTTTATGATTTATAATGAGTTTTAAAATATATTTTAAAATAATTTTAAGTAATTTGTGTAAAAAGAGGATCAAATGTAATCATTATATACAATTGCCATCAGTATTAATAGATCCATTGTTAAAATGGAGGAATTTACCTTATTATTACCTATTATCATTGTAACTTATGAGAAGTTTTCCAAAATGTAAAAGATTTGTAATTTACAAAAATTTGTAATATTTATTGTAAAACAAAAATTTTTATAATTGAGATTATTTATAAGATATCTAAACACTAAAAAAAAAAAAAATTGTGTAAATTATATTTTTATTATTTACTTCATAATAAAACAAACTTAATTTATTAAGCATAGTACTTTTCTACTACTTAGATATTTTACTATTGTGTACATAAGAGTTATGCATATATATTACAAAATAACGTTGAAAAAACTTATGTGAGATTAGCTTGCAATTTGTAAATTATATTTCATATATTTTTGAAACATTACAGGGTTCATAGATATAACTGTTTAAGAACTGTAAACTTTTGTTGTGTACATTTTATACTCACAACATGTGTGTGTGTGTCCTCCAATTTTGATGAGGTTTTTTGCATTACATAGATATCACTTCCGAGCAAGTTCTTAGACATGTTTTATGGTTAAAGGCCACCAGGAGGCGCTGCAGTATATGTGTTTGTCTGAAATGGCTAGGCCGATTTTGATGCGGTCTTTTACATTACCTAACATAGGCATCACTTTACATTACACAGGTATCACTTCAAGAGCAGGCTCTTAGATTAATTTTATGGTTGTAAGCCACCAGGGGGGCAACATATATTTCTTCAAATTGGCTTGGTGGGTTTTTAAAATTTATATTTTTATCACTTGTACGATAATTATTTGTTTATGCAGCCAGAAATCCTGCTAATAGAAAGGCTGGGTTCTGATTACAGCCCACACTAAAGGATTAATGATGAGATCTTTTCAAATAGCTTTAATATTAATTACTATTCCTTTTAAAAAAACAGTGTTATTTGTTTTTTATGTTTATTACTAATTATTAGTACTTTTATATTTCTTTCTAAGTGTGCATTTATACTGCAAGGATGCTAATAAAGTTAGTCATGTCATATTATTATAAATATGTAGTAGTAAATACTACCATACTACCATATGTAGTAGTAAATTTAGTATGATTGGATGGAGATGGCTAGACAGACGCATATATAAATTGAAACAAATATGTTTTGTATTGAAGATACAATTGCTTGACACCTTTCATCTGCTCTGAAACAGAGCTTAGAGATAAGTAAGTACTCATCCTAATGTTTTGCCCTGCAATGGCTTGTTCCAGTCATTTTCTACATATTCTTAATTGGAGCCATTGATTCTCAACTTAATGCTCTATTTTACAAGTAATATAAAGTTAAAAATTTTGTTTGTAAATAAACATGGAATTATTGTTAATTTGAAAAAAAAATTCTACACGACTGTTTTCATTTCAAGTATATTTTTAACCTTATTTTACATATTAAAAAACTTTTTGTAAATATCACATATGGCAGACAACATAACAGTTCCACATATAATTATTATAATACAATTAAATTATAACAGATGCCAAATTAATTTTTAATATGCTGGCATAAATAAATTGATATATTATACAAAACCATCAAGAGACCATGTGGAAAATTACATAAAATTACATACATAAACAAAATTTACAATTAATTAAGCTTCACCCCTGAATATGAACACAATAAATAAGTAAATATTGAAAATCAATATAAAAAAAAAAAAACATTTTCTAGATCTTACACCATTATAAAAAGTGAACAATTGGAAACACAATCACAAAATACCATGTATAGAAAATTAACAATTGATACAATTATTCACAATATTTGAAATACCCAACCTCACAAAAATGTTCAACCCTTTAAAAGTATGATTCACAGATTGCTATTCAACACATCACCTGAAGGCCATAAAAATGTTATTTTGACAACAAAGTTGTAAAATTTACCTGACATTGGTTACTTACTTTTTTATCGTGGAAAATAATGAAATACAAAAAAAAAAGATTTAATAAATTCAAAAAAATTGATAAGTATTGATCGGCTCCCTCAACCACTATTTTGCTGTTGAGTATTTTTTTACTCATTTGCACTACACTATTTTGCTTAAAAAGACAAAAAAATTCATTTTAAAAATATGAAATAAATAAAAAGATAGCTTTTTTTGATTTTTGGAGAAGAAGAGAATTTGGGGCAAATGTTTTTTAAAAATGGTAAGATAGGCATGTACGGATGTGTTGAGTAATATAGAATGTAATTATGATTGTAATGTAATTATATAATATAGAATGTAATTATGATTTTACAATTTTGAGAAAATTCACCCAAAATAAACTACCTACCTCATCCCCTGGAGATATTTACTCAAATTTTTACCAGTAAATTTTCCCATATATACAATTCAATGTAAAAAAAAATTATCAAAATTTCAGTTTATCCAGTCAAAAATTATTAAGCTTGAAACATGCCAAAGCATTGTTGTATGACTATTACCTCTCACTTTTTTTGGTTTTTTGAAATCCCTAGGTCCTGAAATGTCGAGTAATGAAAAAACCACCCATACCCTATTTTTTGATTACATTTTTCTTGTAGCACAGCTCTTAAGCTATGATACCAGGATAGTAAAAATATGTAATATTTTTTATAGCCTATCATTATGGTATAGTGGCAACTCATCCTTTCATCTGGAGGTCTCGGGTTCGAATTCCGATCTGGCATGGAATTTATCATACAGTACAAAATTTCCATTACATATTTCAACGTTCAAGCTAGAGCTTCTGTGGTACATTATTAACCATAATTGTAAAAATTTAAGCTGTAACAAATACTTGTATATATTATAGATACTTACCCGGCATGTAATACCATATAAAAGAAAAACCTCCATACTTCTAATCTTTTATCTGGACGGTAAATAAAAAAGCTATCTATTGGAACAGGACCTGCTGGGTTCACTTCTCCCATAGAAACTGTGTAGTATGTATAAAATCCAAGCTGAAATAAAAAAGTAAACCAAAATAAATACATAGTTTATTCTTATTAATATATAATAATAATAATAATAATAAATTACATAAATAATACCAAGATTTGTAGATTTGCTACTCCCAAGGATAAAGAAAAATATATGCTTCAGCATTTGCCTGGATTAATCAAGAAAAATCGTGATAAAAAACCTCGATAAAAACATCATAAAACAAATAATTACAACAAAATAATTTGATTGGAGAATGTAACATACCGGGTGATTAAAAAAAGGACGTAACAACTTCAGAAGCAAATAAAAATTTATTTAGATAACTTATAGATTCGGTTGTGCCCTCATTTCATAGCAAAACACATAAAGTTTTGACTCGCGTACGTCAAAACTTATTGAATTCGGCGATCAGTGCCGTCATAAGTTTAGTTAAAAATGGATATATTTACTTATGGGGTACGTGCTCGCTGAGCGTTTTGGTTTCACCCAATGGTGCAGTTCAACCAATTTTCGTAGAGTGTACAGTAGGAAGCTTCCTAGTAGGCACACAGTTTATTCTTGGCACCAAACCTTCGTTGAGACAGGTTGTTTTTTTTCCCCTCTCAGCTCCCCTGGGCCGGACCGACTTGTTGGTATTACGCCACCCAGGGGAGTGTCTTTAAATTCAAATAGGTCTCCCCACCTACCGGCTATATACCGGCATGGCAGGTCGGCCTACCGGTTAGCTCTTTTTGAGAGTATTGCCCTTTTGGACACCACGCCATACCTAGTGACGTGGTGCCGGGTCTTTTCGGTATTCAGTGTGCTGTTACCTGACTGTTACCCATGGAGTCCTTGGTGGCTCATCAGTGCCAACACACTGCAGCATGTTGGACCTCACCAGCAAGGCTGTCCACCCAGTCCTATTCTAGCCAACACCTTGTCTTCTCTCATCGGAGTATTTCTGTAGTACGTCTAAGTGTGTCCCACCTATTGCACTCAAAAAAGGTGTGGTCAGCATCATCTATCTCGTTGCATTAGTTGCAAATTGGCTCTTCTCTCTTGCCTATTTTGTGCAGGTAGTTATTGAAGGAACCATGTCCTGTAAAAAACTGCGATAGGTGATGATCAACCTCACCAAATCTTCTCGAAAACCACGGTTTGATGTTGGGGATGAGGGTTCTCGTCCATCGACTACACCTTCCTGCGACCATCTTTCCTGCCAGATATTATAAACAGCATCCCTGACTTGTTCTGGCTTGCCTTGTGCCCTGTCCAACCTCTTTTTTGCGTATAGGTCAATAGGTGGTGCCCCCGATAACACGCACAAGGCGGCATAGGACACAGTCCTGTACGCGGACACGACACCTAGGAGCACACGCCTGTGTGTCTTCGCTAGTCTCTCCTTGTCGCGCCTGATGGCGATAGATCGCCACCAGGCCGGAATCGGATACATAAGCGAAGACACGACGGTGGTCGCCAGTAAGCGGCGCTTTGAGGCCCTAGGCATTCTGCAATGACATAATGATGTTTAAACTTTTTATCATCCTTTCTGCCTTGTTGCATACACTGCCTACGTGCTCAGTGTATGTACCGTTTTTCTGGAGGATGACTCCTAAGTACTTGATGTTATTCGCTTCTTCTATAGCATGACCGTTGATAGAAATGTTAAATGGTTCTAGCACTCTTCTACCCGTAAAGGCAATACACCGGGATTTTTCCGTAGACAGTTGCAGACCCCTGGACCTCAACCACTCCTGTATAGTGTCGATGGCCGCATACACCCTCTCCCGCACCTCCAAAACCGTCCTTGTAGGTGCGGGTTGTTCTGTTAACATAAAAAACCACCAGGATAACCACAGGTTCCTGAACCTGCTGTGGATCAACTCATAGAAAAAGATTTGTATGTAGTCCAAAGAAATCAACTCGACTTGCTTCACGTGAGACTGATATTCTACAAACGACTGTTTGGTACGTAATACGTACACGATTGCACTTGAAGCCATACAAACTAACCGTGATTCAACACTTTACAGATTGCTCGGTAATATATTACAGAGCAATCTGTAATATATATATATATATATATATATATATATATATATAATACATCGTTGAAAATATATATATATATATATATATATATTAAGTGGCACTTAGTTTCATTGTTTCCAGAGTTATAGCCAAATGAAATTTTAAATAATGAAATATTTGGATCTTAGGGGAAGGCACATCGGTTCGAATCAGACTTCCGTTTTTTTTTTTTTTTAATTTAAATATATTGATTTATTAATAATTATTAAAACCTTTCATTGTAAAAATGTTTTTACGATGAATAATAATTTAATTACAAAAAAAAAATATATGAAAAAATATCAGAAGTTATTCGTGAAAAAAAAGTTTTATGTACTTTTCATTAAAAAAAAAAAGTGTGTAAATATAATTTTTTTAAATTTATTATCACCAGTTAGGATTTTAATAAAAAATTATGTTATTCTAATTCTTGCTCTGAGTACGCAAGCCTGCAAATTGAAAAAAAATTTCATAATTTAAAATTTTTAATGCTCAAAACGTATTTTTCAAAAAAGATGCCGGTAAAGTTATGTAATTCATTTCCGGCTTTTTTTATTAAATTAATCTGTAGGAAAATTTTTAAAATGGTTCGGTTATTTATTAAAAATGGTCTACGGTAAACATAATAATGTTTTTCTTAAATCCACAATTATTGACTTTGAACAGTTTTGTTGTCTTGTTTGATAAAAGTGGATATTGTTCATTTTTATGAAAAACTGACTATTCGTTTTAGGAAAGATTGCATGTTCATAAATATAAACACAAGGATAATTAATTTTAATGAAGATCCTTTCTTGTACAACGAAGGAGACGATTTGTGTAACACGAAAATTGTGTTTTGTGTTTTTTAACATACTGTTTTTTATTTTACATATAATCTTTTTTAATGAAGTAAATTATAATTTATTTATTCAATACTACAACGTATTGAATAAATGTGGTGCTATAGGAGAATGTTAAAAATCAGATTGGTGGATAAAGTGACAAATGAAGAGGTTTTACGGCAGATTGATGAAGAAAGAAGCATTTAGAAAAATATAGTTAAAATAAGAGACAGACTTATAACACACATATTAAGACATCATGGAATAGTCGTTTATATTGGAGAGACAGGTAGATGAGAAAAATTGTCCAGGCAGGCAAAGTTTGCAATATGTAAAACAAATTGTTAGGCATGAAGGATGGAGGGGGTATACTGAAATGAAACGACGGACTAGATAGGGAATCTTAAAGAGCTGCATCAAACCAATCAAATGACTGAAGACAAAAAATAAAATCAATACATACAAGTATTTCTTATTATTAACTTAGCTTAATTTTTAAATACTTATATTAATTAACTTAAATATATAATTAATAATTTTTGATTCATGAAAAAAAAAAACAATAACGTACAGCTAATTAAAGAATGAACACCGAACGATTAATTTAAAGAACCATTAATACAATTTGTTACATAGATATATAAAATCTAATTTATTTATTATTTAATTCAATTATTACAAATTCTTGAAAAAAAACAAACAAAACATTCAGCCATTTTAAGCTACTATACGGTTATTTTAAAGGGTAGTAGATTTAAAGAACCAACTTTATAATTCTCCGTTTCGAATTTTTTAATGATTCGGTTTCCTGCCAAACATGAATGATGAATTTACGAGAAAATAATTTCCTACTGTTTAAAAACCAATATTTGTTACCAGAGCAGAAACTAATAACGAAAAACTTCTTGTTAATTTATTTTGCCATACTGTACCTTTATTTATTAAAGAACAGATGGACTCTTGTTTATAAGCTTGTTTATAACATTAGGTGTTTTTACTGTCAAAAAAGGGGCACTGGTAGGCAGTTTCCAATTTCCTGGTGACCTAGCCACCCGGACGGACGGATGGACGGACGGACGGACGGAGTGAAAGAGAGGAGGTTTGCGTATATCAGGGCAGATGACGATAGTCAACTTCCTGCAGGTGAGAGTAAGTTAAGAGAAGAGCAGATGGGCAAAGAGGGTTGTGCATTGGTTACTGTAAAACGCCCCCGACTACCTACCACTTTGTATTTTCAGTTTTACCCCAAACTGGCCTTATTGACAATAGAAATGGCACGGGTTCACAGCTGAGATAAAGTAATCTTAGATATATATATATATATATACTACAGTAAACAACAACAATAAGATAAGGACGAAAAGCAATCTACCGAGTAGATCTGTATTAGTGTGTAAAATAAATTATTTGTGATTAAAAAAAAAAACATTTATTAATTTTTGAGAAAATTACAAAATTAAAATTTTAATAAATAATTCCATCTTTTCTATTTAACTAATTAATTAATCTATTCTTAGATTAATCTCCAAACTTTTTTGTTTGTGTACCCTGAGACGAAAATAATTATAAGTTGTACTTCATGTAATATTATATATATGTATGTGGTGTGTGTGTGTGTGTGTATGTGTCATGTGTGCGTGTGAAAAAAAATCAAATTATTTATGCTACTTCTTTAGCGTAGCCCCTAGGGTACGTGTATCCCACTTTTGAGACCACTGCTGTACATGCACGATCGTTTTATATAAATTTATCGGAATGTCTGAAAATTTTGAATATTTCTTACGTAGATATACAGTTATAATGATTTAAAAAAAAAAATGTATGGTTTAATTGGATGCCCCAGTGGATTGCACTGGAAATATTCTTAGACGAAGAAATAAAAATTTTTCAGACTCAAACCTTTTCACCTTTTATATTAATAATAATTTTTATAGCATACTTTTTAATGTGAATAAAACATTTATAAGACAACACTTTATAAGTGTTTCTTTGTATACAACAAACAAATTTATAAGCTAATAAATAGGTATGCTTGATTACCGTTAGTATATGTATAAGTTAAGAGTGATTCACAATAACCCAATGGGTTGGTCTAATGGTGAACGCGTATTCCCAAATCAGCTGATTTGGAAGCCGAGAATTCCAGCGTTCAAGTCCTAGTAAAGCCAGTTATTTTTACATGAATTTGATTGCTAGATCGTGGATACCGGTGTTCTTTGGTGGTTGGGTTTCAATTAACCACACATCTCAGGATTGGTCGAACTGAGAAGAGACTACACTTCATTTACACTCATACATAAATCCTCATTCATCCTCTGAAGTATTATCTAAACGGTAGTTACAGGAGGCTAAACAGGAAAAAGAAAGAAAGAAAGAGTGATTCACAACAAAGAACTTGATAAACGTTCAGGAAATTTTCTACTGGTAAAAAGAATTTAAGGCATTTAAGTTCATATATACAAACAGGTTTGGAAATGGCTCGTTAGCGAATATCGCCTGGTGAAAATTTCACCCTAATTTTTGCATTTCGGTAAAATTCACTCGAACTGTAAATTCTTGAAGCACAAAAATTAAGGGATGAATTTAGAAAATGTCTAAATTTGTCCCTTAAAAGTCTTTTATGGGAAAATAAAGTCTTTTCTCGATAAGTTCTTTTATAGTAGTTTCTGGGGGGGGGGGGAGACAAAAGATTGGGGTTGAAAACCACATTATTTTATGTTTCGCGTAAAATAACTTAAATGCATAAAATTATTAAACAGAATTTGTAGAGAATTTAATTTTAAGTAAAATGGTATGAAAAAGTCCACAGAAACTAATACAAACGTAAGTATTTCGAAGTTAAATTATTAAAAAAAATATAAAAATTTATTAATTTTTGTAAAATTTGTAAATAAAAAATTTCTTCTTTAGACGCATGATCGGAACTTTTCAATTAAAACTTTTCAGTATTATAAAACAAAAGAATTAAATATTTTAGAAAAAAGTTGAAAAAAACAAAACAATCATAAATTATTTGACATCTCTAAAGCGAATTAAAAATTGATTTTGTCTAAATCTGTTTGAAATTATTCCGTAAGCTGGATTTAACTAACAGCTGATTGCAACCATTACACACATTTTTATTTTGCATTTAACAGCAGTAAACATTTAAATAAGTGAAGAAATAGTACTTGTGTCATTAACTAACACCACCTTATAAATTTCTCATTGAAGAATAAAGAGACATTTTATTTTTGTTTATGGAAACGCACGACCTTCATAGCGAGTTCGAAGTTCCGAATAGAAGGGATTCCAAGTTACAGAACCTTTCTTCGGCATTTCGTTGCTTACGTACCATTAGATCATTGCCGTCTTCGTCATAAACTTCTGAACGGCAAGGATAACATCATATCAGGGAAGAGGAACGTAATTCAGCACAGATGTTAATTTTAAAATTCCAATTTTATATAAAACCACTAAATTTTCCCCAAGAAGTACAATCTGGTTTAATTTTACCCGAAAGCGCAGAAATCACAGCGAAATTTTTCGCTAGCCAACACTCGAATGAACTTTCGTCTTTATTTTCAACAGTATTAGAGCATGTCCTGAAAGTTTGTTACATTCTTTGTGAGTCACTATGTACATTTCAGTCTTTGTCTTTCTGTAAAACCTTCTACGTGTCCTTCCATCAGGAAATTAAATAAACTTGAATATCTCTATTGAAACATGAGATTGATGAACCATGTATTCATGGCCCATCAGCCTAATCTCTTTACTAGATTTCACCTTCAAATTTCTTTCTTCTATTCATAATAAGACTTCTTCATTTTGGATTTAACACCACATTTAAAAGAACTTGATTATTTTTTTCCTAAAATCTATGTTCAAATATTTTCATAAAATTTTTATTAGTTTTTAAAAATTTATTTCATACCAATATATATATATATTTTTTTTTTTTTTGCTACATTTTATTCTATTCTATAATATTAAATAATTTTCCCAAACCTACAAACATCATGTAGATTAGCTTATTATTTTAAAAATAATGCAAGAGTCAAAATTGCCTTTTTTTTGTCTTTCTGAAACTGAAATGTTTCCACTCCATGTTCTACAAGTAGGTTATCTTTGCCTTAAAATAAGTGCCTTTTTAATGTTTAATTAAGCAAGGATAATCGGGAGTTTGTTCTCCTTATTTTGTTTTCCTTACTAAGATAAATAATACGAATATAACAATAAAAATAACGTAATAAACATTATAAATTAAAAATAGGTTAATAGTAAAAAATAGAATAAATAATCATAAGAATAGTTTTAGTTAAGAAATCAGGAAATGAGATCTCAAGAGATTATTCTAAAAGAAGAGAGAAAAAAATAAAGCAACATTAAAGTACTAATATATCACGAACTGTCCATTGAAATAATAGCACTTAAAAGTGTTTTAGTGAGAGCAAGTGAGTGAGTGAGTGAATGACATTAAGTTAAAGTGTTGGCAACTATTAAAGAAAAAAACTAATGGCACAAAATATTTAAGCGGTTAAACGTAGACAATATCATCTCACATCTATTGTCTAAAAAAACATCATAGCTTATGTATTTTTAAGCTATACTCTTTTTAACTAATTTAATCAGATGTTTAAAAAATTAAAATTAAATGTTTGAGGATATTACTAAATATTTTCTTATATTATTTGAATATAATCTTTAATATAACAATGTATAAAAAAAGTTTCAACAAAAAGTTTGAGAAAATCTGATCACATAACGACGTTAAAGATTCAAGAAAATGTATAAAAAAACTACGCTGTTTTATATTACATTACAACTACATTTATAAAAATTCTAATGAAATTTTTAAATAAACTGTAAATTTAGCATGTAGAATATAAAAAAAATTACCCAAAGGAACCCAGAGAAATTGTAGGATTTTAAAAAAATTATATTTTATTTTTAATAATTTAAAGAAAAGATTTTTTTTTTCTTAATTGAAAAAAAATTGTTAGAAGTAAAAAATTGATAAAGCTGACTGATTCTCTTACAGTGGGTACACACTATAAATGAGATCAGTTCATATAATATAAGAGACTCTAAAGCAACCCCTTTATCATCAAGATTTTCAATGATTTACAATGAGAAAAAATGATGGCTTATAATATAATTAACAGTATGTATTTATAGATTTTTTGCATATTTCACACGAGCATAAATGTAACTTAAATAAAAAAATTGTAAAAAAAAGAGGTATCACTTTCTGCAGTTTTTATTTAATTTTTTGAATAAAGATTTCAGTAATTGCAATGCTTTAATAATGATATTATGATAAAAAATCTGATGTAGACACCACATGACTTCCGTGTGCGCCTATTAAATTACATATACACATTTTTTGCTGCATTTCATTTGAACTTACTTCATTTGAAAGTGAGATATGATCCTCCAGTTCTTTAATAAAGTTGGCAAGTTACACAATAGTAGTATTGTGGTGGACACCACATTGCATCACATTATTTTGTGGTGTCCGTAACTGCATTTTATATTATTAATTTTGTTTGAAGTCCCTCAAAGCGACATGAGAAGGTTGTAGGATCTGCAACCACGCACACATCGATTCGATTCCGACTTCATATACACATATTTTTTTTAACTTTTTTAATTTTAATATATTGATTTATTAATAATTATTAACCATGTAAAAAAAATTTTAGTATTAAATTGAAAAGTACATAAAATTTTATTTCACTAATAAACTTCTGTTTTTTTTTCTTTTTTTTTCGATCAGAAAATAATTATTAGTAAATCAATATATTTAAATTTAAAAAAAAGTTAAAAAAAAAGGAAATGAAGCCGTTTTCGAACTCCCCCTTGCCTTTCTTCCCTTTGTAAGATCCAAATATTTCATTAATTAAAGTTTTATTTGGCTATAACTTTGGAACGAATGAAAATAAGTACCCCTTATGATATATGGTTGAAAAGCTCTCAATGACGGCTTAAAAACTGCAGTTAAGAAAAAGTTCAAAATCCAAATTTTTTTGGATTTTGGGCTTTTTTGGACATTTTTGGGCTAGTCGATTGCAATCAAGAGGGAAGGTGCACAACTAAATGTTACAACAGTCCTAAATCCAAAATTTCAACATTCTACGGCTAATATTTTGTTAGTTGTGTGAGATGCATGTACTTATGTACATATTTGGCGTGACGTCTGTACATTACGCCAAACTAATCAAAATGGATATTTCCGTTAAAATCTGAAAACGAAAAGCTTCAAAATCCTGAATCTTCTGGCTGTCTGAGTTCTGATGTTTTAATAGAGCTCTAACCTCAATGTTTTCCTTTTTTATCCCCAAAACACAAATATAGGATTAGATAATTATAAACAAAAATTAAATAACATATGGATAATAATTATACGCTCAAAATACGAAAGACAAAATTTATGATAAAGATAAGCACGAAGCTTACAGTTTTAATAATTAAAAAAAAATGCAGCAGCATTAAAAAAATAATAAAAAGAATTGCAATAAAAAAGTAAATTGGATAAAATAAAGTAAACAAATTCAGTTTGGTATGAACTTTTGTTGCATATTGCCAAGAAGCGCTTCATTCGAAATAAAAATCTGATGTGGACATCACATGACTTCCTTGTACGCCTATTAACATATGCACATTTTTTGCTGCACTTAATTTAACTTATTTCATTTGAAAGTGAGATACGTTCCTCTAAATCTTTAATAAAGTGTACAGTTTGCTAAAATATTAGTTTTTATTAACATCAAATATTTATACAGTTATTAATTCAACAATCTTACCTGAAATATTAGGATATAGTAAAAGCCGTTTTCCTTTATTACTGTTTAAATAAATGTAAGTCTTATATCTATCTAATACTATGTTTTTTAAATTATGACGTAACCATCAACAAAATGAAAAAAAAAACAACGAATAATCAGATGTTTCACCAAATCTGATGTGGATACCACATGATTTACTTGTAGGCCTATTAAATTACACATACATATTTTTAAAATTAAAAGTACATAAAATTTTATTTCATTAATAACTTCTGTTATTTTTTCATTATTATTACTGAATTATTATTTATTGTTATTTTTTTACAATCAGAGGTTAATAATTAATAAATCAGTATATTTAAATTTTAAAAAAAAATCTAAAAAAAAGATGACGTCTGATTTGAACTGATGTGCCTTCCACTTGTAAGATCCAAATATTTCATTAATTAAAATTTTATCTGGCTATAACTCTGGAAACAATGAAAATAATACCATTTATAATATCAACGTTGAAAATCTCTTAATGAGAGTTTATTAGTGCAGTTAAGAAAAAGTCTATAATCCATATTTTTTTGGATTTTGGACTTTTTTGGAAACCTTTGGTCCAACATCCTACGGCTAATTGTTTTTGAGTTATGCGAGATACATACGCACATACGTACGTAACTACAGACGTCACGCCGAAACTAGGAAATGGATTCACGGATGGTCAAAAAATGTATATTACCGTTGAAATGTGAAAACCGAAATTTTTTGGGATCAGAAATACAATTCCTTGTTCTTCGTACAAGGAAGTAAAAATCACATCTTGAAAAATTACAATTATTTCTTTAATGGAAACATAGTAAGCCGTAGTTTTTTTTTTGAGGGATCTCAAAAGTTCAAAATTTTGTAAAGAATTTGATTATAATTTCGTAAAGCAATTAATTTATGGGTTCTATGAATCGTGAAAACTTTAAAATATGTTTGGCAAACCTTCCAAAAAATATATCACATTATTAACAAATATCCTAATACTTAAAGTTACGTAAACTATCTACAGTTAATTATTTAACATTATTATGAAACATAATTTAAAAATCAAGATTTACTACTGATTTACCGAATGGGCACTATTCGTAAATATTTAGATACCAATAACTAATTCTAGATTAGGTAAGAGATTGGAAAGAGTTATTTCTGTTGTAGTACACGTCTCGATCTAGCCGTTGTTTAAATTGGTTCAACGAATTGAATGTTGCAATTTCTCTGATCGTGTTATCGAACGATAGATATTGAAGTTATTGTAGTCTACAAGGATTTTTGTTATATTTATATTACAGCTATTAATATTATTTTTATTATTATTACCATTTTTAATAATCAGATAGATATATTGTGTTATTATTGTGAAATAATTCCTTTTTTAGGATTTTTATTAAAATCCTAATGGCAACATTGTTAAAAGTGTTGTGTTTCAGTCTGACCTAAATTACGAGTAAATTGCAAAATTCTATAAATTTCTTATTTAGAATACAAATACAGTTAAAAGGCATTCATAAGGAAAAATTGTTTAAATTTTGATTTAAAAATATTGCTGTTTTCAAAATAATATTTAGTTAAAATATTTTTATATTTAAATTTATTTTCATTGTTTGTTTATAGACTCAACAATTATACAAGTCAATGGCTACTTAAATAAAACTAAGTGTTCGTAAGTAATCCACCGGGTTGGTCTAGTGGTGAACGCGTCTTCCCAAATCAGCTGATTTGGAAGTCGAGAGTTCCAGCGTTCAAGTCCTAGTAAAGCCAGCTAGCTACTTTTACACGGATTTGAATACTAGATTGTGGATACTGGTGTTCTTTGGTGGTTGGGTTTCAATTAACCACAAATCTCAGGAATGGTCGAACTGAGAATGTACAAGACTACACTTCATTTACACTCATACATATCATCCTCATTCATCCTCTGAAGTATTATCTGAACGGTAATTACCGGAGGCTAAACAGGAAAAGAAAGAAAGAAAGGTGTTCGTAAGTAACCCACCGGGTTGGTCTAGTGGTGAACGCGTCTTCGCAAATCAGCTGATTTCGAAGTCCAGAGTTACAACGTTCAAATTCTAGTAAAGGCAGTTACTTTTATACGGATTTGAATACTAGATCTGAATGGATACCGGCGTTCTTTGGTGGTTGGGTTTCAGTTAACCACACACCTCAGAAATGGTCGACCTGAGACTGTACAAGACTACACATCAGACTGTAAGTGATGTGTAGTTTTGTACAATAACTGTACAAGACTACACATCACTTACAGTCATACAAATCATCCTCTGAAGTAATATCTGATGTTGATTCCCGGAGGTTAAAAAGGAAAAACGTGTTCGTAGTAATTAGACAATCAACACTAAACATTGGATAACAAGAATCGAAACAGGAATGTGACCACTAGACAAATTTCATTACGCATCGCACACACACAGTACTCCGTATGGGATCTCACTTAAGCAAAACCACTAAAGTTCTTCATTCCATTATCATAAAGAAACTGCTTTGATTTATTTGTTCCGGTTGAGCAAACCCTTCACATTAGAACCCAGGTTTAAATTGACCAATAGTTCGAAAGATTCGGCAATCTTTGAGTAAGTGGTTTACGGACCATTTTACATTACACGCCTCGCTGTTTTGCTAAGGACTGTTCTGCTACAAAGAGGTGGGCGTGCGTTAGCTTGGCGTTCCCAATTCTTAGCCGCGTTAAGATGACTTATCTGTTCTGTTTGGGATAAAAGGTTTCTCGAAGACGTTCTCCCGGATGCTAAATAAGGCCGTGGGAGGACTAAGAACCCAAAACTGAAAATTTTGTTTCTTTCAATCTGTCACATCTTATAACAATTTTGTTTTGTTTTATTTTTAATGAAATTCAAAATTTTTACGTTTGTATTTAGTTTCTGTTGAATTTGTTCATAACATTTTATTCAGAATTAAATTCTTTAAGAGTTTTGTTTAAAAATTTTGTGTTTATATCCAGTTAAAGTTGTTTTACTTCAAACATAAACATTTTTTTTAATCCCAGTATTTGGTCTTTTACTTCAGAATTGCCAAAAACTACTAAAAATACAGTTTTGGGACCTATTTTTTTTTTACAAATTTTCAGGTGAGATTTCATATAAAACCACTAAATTTTACCCCTTAATTTGAGTTCCAAAATTTACAGTCTGGCTTAATTTTACCGAAGGTGTAGAAATCAGAGCAAAATCTTTCGCCAGCCGATATTAGCTAACGAAGCATTTCCGAATCTATGTTTATGTAAACTTTCTTCTTTATTTTCATCAACAGAAAATGTCCTGAAAGTTTGTTACATTCTTCTATACATATATAATTAAAAATTTGTATCATTTATTGTATTTCTGCAAAACTTCCACTGTAAAAGTGATAAAAAACATTAATTAAAACTATAGAGATATATGTTTACCGTCTCATTTATTTAAACAAAATCAACTATTCTGCTACTATTACAGTCACTTGGACTATTATTAAAGTCACAAAATAAAACTTTTTTACACAGTTCGCTAAAATTAATTTTACAGTTCATTATTAAATAAAATCAATTTAAAAATCCTACCCTATTAAACGGCAATAGTCTGTGTGCGAGTCCCTCTTAGCTTAGCAACGGAATGTACCGATCACTAGCAGAAAATTCCATTTCGTTAGTACATGTCTGGCGGTGGTTAGGTGTTGTGTACTTGTTCTAGGTGTGTACTTATCAAGGCGCATATATCGATATATCGTATATTTGCGAAATATATAACGAAGTTTAGGAAAAATTTAGTACTTTCTAACCGTATAGAATTTTCGGACGTAAATCGCAAATATCTCGAAAACGGTCTTTTCTTTTTCTTTTTCCTGTTTAGCCTCCGGTAACTACCGTTTAGATAATACTTCAGAAGATGAATGAGGATGATATGTATGAGTGTGAATGAAGTGTAGTCTTGTACATTCTCAGTTCGACCATACCTGAGATGTGTGGTTAATTGAAACCCAACCACCAAAGAACACCGGTATCCACGATCTAGTATTCAAGTCCGTGTAAAAATAGCTTGGCTTTACTAGGACTTGAACGCTGGAACTCTCGACTTCCAAATCAGCTGATTTGGGAAGACGCGTTCACCACTAGACCAACCCGGTGGGTCTCGAAAACGGTCTGTGCTAGCGTTCTAAAAAATTGTTTCGATCCTCTAAAGGATGTCCTATCTGCTCCCAGCGGTAGCTATTGGATGATAATATTTTCAAGTGCCGCTAGGGCACCGATCGGAAATTTGGGAGGGGGTGCGATGGGGTGCCACTGTAATATCTCGGCAACCGCTTGTCCGATTTTCATTATTCAAATGGGGTATGTATCAGCAGGTCGAGCGCTAACCGTTTAACGCATCCGGTATGCGCTTGATCAACCGGATCTTGGTTATCTGGAAATTAAATTATTTAGCCCTATTATTTGATTGCACTTACCCACCGTAAAACGTACCGATCCGATCTTTCACTAAATACGCTCAAACCTTTGCACTAGCGCAGCTGTAAAGTATATACATATGAAGACTAAAAAGTAGAAAATAAAAATATGTAAAAAAAATTACAACACCACTCTTAAATTAAATGTACTAAAAGGCAAAAAATAATTTTAGGAAGGTACCTCAGAATGGATTTGACAAGCTTTGATGGTGATATGTAAGATTATATGAAAGTCGTAGCTTTAAATTAAAAATTTGATGTTTTTGCCAATTTTTTCTTACGCGTGATGAATGGTCTGAGTGGGGTGCAAACATTTTTAATTAATAATTAAAAAACACATTGAGCATATACAGAGTGTTTCTAAAATGGTGGGCTGGCTATACTTTTTCGGATTCTACTTAAAACATCCTTAGGAAAAATGGTAATTTCTCCTTCGTTCTCCATCTGTCCACCATTTTGTTATTTTTATATAATAATTTATATCTCAAGTTCAGATAGACGAATCACATTAATATTTGGTAAGAGTCTTGAAAAGTCTTGAAAATAAAGCTTTAAAATTAACAAAAAATCAATAAAAAAGTTAATATTTTAGTAAATAACATAAATTTTGTTAAAAGTAATATTTATGGAGATATAACGGATTGAAAAATAAACATGGCCGCTATTTTGTAATTTGCAAAGGTACTTAAAGTCCTGTTTTTTTTTTAAATTTTAAAACCTTATTACCAGGACTGAACCTGTGATATAAATTATTATATAGAAATAACAAAATAGCGGACATAGGGAAAACCAAGAAGAAATTTCCATTTTTCCTAAGGATATTTTTCGTTTAGTTTTACAAGTAATATCCGAAAAAAGTATAGCCAGCCTACCATTTTAGAAACAATCTGTACATAGGCGTAAAGCTGTTTGATTAATAAATAATATAATTAATTTCAATTATTTATATTTATTAATGAAATTAAATTTTACAAAAAAATAAAAACTACTTTTTTTAACCTTTTTACGAAAAAAATAATGAACTTATCGGGAAATATACAAAGGAATTATTATATATCGTGATATATCCCGCTCTACAAATAAAAACTTGTTTTTTTATAGTTTAACTGCTTTCTGTTACAGTATTTAAAAAATAAATAAAAACAATTTCATTAGTTGAACTCTAATGTATTCCATGTTTGTATTTAAGCTATAATTAATAACCTTTTCTTATTATTGGGTATGAAAAAACACTTTATATTCTAAAAAAAAAATATTTACTATTATTTTATTTACTGTAAATGTATTAATTTACCAAGAGGGTTTTAACTCCATACCTAATGTTAACAAATGCCAGACAAAACAACTTCTCGATAATTAGGAACACACGTTTCACCCAATTAGTTGAAATCAGTCAGGGCTTTAATACATATAAAAAAATGTTTAATTATTAAAATAACAAAATTATTTCATATACAAATGTTAAAATAGCAATACTTTATTAACATAACAAAATGAGAAAGAACAACTGTCTTATACGCTATATAAATTACAGCGTCTAATCGCTGGAGGGAGCATCAACCTAAACTAAGTTATGTCTCCGTAAATAGGGAGAAGAAATTCATCTAGCTATTTCAGGTGAGTTCAGGATTAACCAAACGGTATAACTACTGAAAACACTTTCCCGATGAGTCGTCTCGACGTCGACGTCGACTTCAATTCGTTGTAGTTATAATCTAGTAGTTGTTCAGTTTAGTTTGTTGGCTTTAAGCCAGGTGGCGCCGTTGATAGATATTGTTCTTGAATCCAGTGTTGAGTGAATCAAAGCATAGCCACTTAGGTCTAATCCGTTCGAACTTCTTCCTGTTGAAATTGGAATGGTAAATCAGTTTCTCAATTAAGATTCTCTTTTTTTTTAATCTTTACCTTTTCTTATTTCTTTTCTCGTTTTTTTTTTTTTTTACTAAACAAACTTTGTAAAAAAGATAATGAATAAACAGCCAAATATAAATTTGCATGATGTAAGGGATATAACAAAGAAGTTGCCAAGAAATCAACTAACCATGAGTCCAATGAAACTAACTTAATTTTTTAATTATTATTTATTTTATTTCAAAAATGTTTAAAATATTTACATTAATGAAGCATAATTAATAAATTTATATTAGAGATTTATTTTTTTAAATTTTATGAATATTTGATAAGACAACTTTTGTTATAACTTTCCTGGTCATAACGATATACTATAAGTTGCTATAGCATAACGGGAAAGCATATATAGAATAAAATTATTTCAAAACAGAAAAAAAAAACTTAAAAATAATCTACGAAAATTTGTTTTGTTCCAATGCTTCCAAGGCTAAAAAAAAATATTTTTAACAAATATATGTTGGCCTATATTTGGTCTTATAACTCAGGACCCCCCGTTGACCGATTATCTTCAAAGTTTATACACAGGTACCGGCGGAATAGATACTAGGTATTTTTCGAGAAGAAAAGAATGTATTAATTTTTTTAAAAATTTTTGCCGAAATAAAATTTCATAATTTTTCTGCGGCATTTAGCAAAATTTTTTTCTTGTTGAAATTTTTTATCAAGATCACAAATTACCAAAAACTTTTTTTTAATATTCTCACTCCTCCCCAGAAGATGACATTTTGTTTTAGTTATATCTTGCTTCAGAAAAGGTTTTAACGGAAGTTTTTTTGCATCTATATTTTTTTTATATCAATAGGCCTTCAAAACACTATAAATCTTACACTCATCCCCTTCCAATAGTCTATGTTAACAGAAAATATTCTTTAATTTTTAAAAAAATCTATTTTAAATTTAAATCCATCTCGCAGGTTACCCATTACATTTAAAATTAAAAAATCTTAATCTTCCGAACGCACAGGGCAATTTAACAAGAGATTGACCACAATTAATTGATATATCAACAAAAGCTCTCTGTATTCACTTGCTGTATCTTTCAGTTATTGTATATGTTATGGAAAAGGACAGAATACAAACAATAGTCCCACCTTCAAGTCCTCCACAAGTATAGAAATAATCAGGGTTTTTAAATTTATTTAAGCATAACATAAAATTAAAACATAATATTTTAAAATAAAAATGTGAAAAAAAGAATTCATAATTTTGACAGAATTATTTTCTAAAAAGAAATTATTTTATCGTAAAAATATAAATAAAGCTTAAAATGATTTAATTGAAAAACTTTTCTGGCGTTTTTTCGATAATGGATTGCCGGCTTTTTCACTCAAATTATGATCTAGATTAAAAAAAGAGACAGGTTTATTAGAATATTGTACAAAACCTATATAGAGGTTCGTAAAATTAGCCTACAAGATTCGTGTCTTGAAGCAAAGTCTTTTTTTGCAAATCACGAAGGAAAATTCAACAAATTCCTCAAACTTTGATTTTTTCCAAAAACAAATGAAATCTACAATTTAACTAAAAAACTAAGAATTACTTATAATTCATGGTTTTTAGTAATAATATATGTTTTCTGTTTGAGAAAACAGATTTTAAATATCTCAAATACACGATTTTATGATACTATAACTATAAAGTATAACAAATTGCTGAAATTCTGTTTATTTGAAATATATTTTATTGTTATATATTTTTATTATTATATTATATTTTATATATATATTTATTGAAACATCATAATTTTATTAAAGGACCATTCAAAATAATCTACCCTTTCAATTCATTATATCACCCAACCTTTTTTTCATATTAACCTAATTAATTTTTCGACAACTAGTAGTATTTTATTAATACGAATCTGTCTTCAGATGAAACCAATAATGTTAAAACAAATACATGAATAATATATCTATTGAAATAAAATAGCAAAAGGGAACAATGAAGAAAAAAGTTAGGTTAACGATGAAAGTTATTTTTTCAACAATAAAATTAATCCAAGCTGAAAGTAAAAGCTTACATTGATCTATATAACTTAAAAAAGTTATATAGACCATTGGCCACATAATTATAAAAAAAAATCGAATAGTACGTGACAGTTTGTTCAGATGGAAAGTTTAAGTGATATGCATTAAGCTATCTCTTGTTCTCAACTAGGACTGCTCATAATCATTTTTATTTTTCTGTTATTTCTTAAATATAAAGATATTCACGTATTTTGGTTAATTTATTTCGTAAAGGAAGTATTGTAATAGTGAGAAATTTCGGTTTTAAAATTACAACGGAAATATCCATTTTGACTAGTTTCGGTGTGACGTCAGTACGTATGTATGCTTGTATCTCGCATTAACTCAAAAACAATTAGCCGTAGAATGTTAAAAATGTTGGATTTAGGACTGTTGAAAATTCTAGTTGTGCATCCTCTCCTTTTGATTGCAATCGACTGGATCAAAAGTATAAAAAAACCCAAAATGCAAAAAATTGGATTTTGGACTTTTTCTTAACTGCAGTAATAAGCTCTCATTGAGAGCTTTTCAACGATATATATATAATAAGTGGGACTTATTGTCATTGGTTCCAGCGTTACAGCCCAATAAAATGTTAATGAAATATTTAGATCTTACACAAAGAGAAGGCACATCGGCTGGAATGAGACTTCAAAAAATAAAAAATAAGAATATGTAATTTAATAGGAGTACAAGGAAGTCCATATCAGATTTTTTTATTTATAAATATTTTAGTATCTTTATATTTTGGTGATTTTTCTAAAATCAAAATTCGTATTATTTCTTCTTTTTTTATTATTTTCATAAAAGGTTAATTTTTATTCACGATACGTTTAGCAATACAAATATTATTTTACGGATTATGGATAATAGTAACAAAACTTTATCTTACATTAAAGACAAAAAACAAATCATAGTTATTATAAATTTATAAAAGTAGTTTTCTAAATAATGAATAGACTACGTACTGATTAAAATATTTTCCTAGATATTAAAGAGTATGATACTCTTATCTAGTGAGCGTTTAGACTTCACATCGAAGTAATACTTGAATAGATTACCGAAGGATGATAATCTTTTCTTAGAGGATTTTATTTTCTAACTCATAATTTTAAATATTTTTGTTTCTCTACTATTCATTTTATACTACACTGAATTTTTTTAGATTAAATCGTAAATAATCGGTACCCACGATGTTTTTAAACAAATATACGGGGCGAAGAAGAACGAAATAAATATATTTAAAAAAACGAACAATTTCCATATTGACGCAGTAAATCTTTTAATTTATATCTATAAATAATGAAAAATAAAACAACGTAAAGTCTAGTCACACAGATGCTCTTTTCCTTTCCAATTCCCGTTTCCGTAAATAGCAGTTTTCAATTTGCGAGGGTCTGTCTCAAGTTAGTAGGGTGAAAGTGAATTATGGAGCACCTTAGGCCTCAATGTGATGGCGGATGAGGTTTAGGGGGGAAGAAGGTTTTGGAATTGTAGTTGTATAGAGTAGGTAGAGTATATGGGATGATGACAAAGCGGAAGGAAATCTTCCTTGTTTCGGGAAACCTAATGAATGCAGAGTGGGGTTCTCAGTTTGGCACGTGTTTGTCGTATCCTCTTCCCATATATATATATATATATATATATATACACAGGAAATATATACAAACACACACATAGTCTCACTTCTACAAACTCTATCTTTAATCCACATAAGCAGGTGTGCTAAATTACACTCCTGAAAGCAATATATATATATATTTATTTATTTACTTGTCTACTATTACTCTGGTAGCAATCTGCAGAGTAGATATCGCTCCACCGAATGTTGTATCTCATTTCACGTAAAAGATTCTAATCCTGTACACTTAAAGAGAAGTGGGATTTAGTTGAACCTTTCCTTTTATTACTGCAGTAGGAATACGGTCTCTTCATTTAACTTAAGTTACAATCTTTAGCAACAACTACTGCATTCCATTTTTTATTCTCTTACATTTTAACTATGAAATTATTTAGGCTTTAACTTTACATTAACTTTTTTTTAAATATTAAAATATTTTTTTTGTAAAAATTTTATTTATAGATTATCTAACCAATTAAATTTATTTTTCCATTTCATTTTTTTTAGATTGATTATTTTTATACATTTTATTTTAAAAGTAACAAATACAAGTTTTAACCAGTACCATATAACAATAAAACATAATTTTTGTTTAACTTTGCAGGCTTGAGATGAGAGGACGTGCTCAATTTTATTCAAGGGCATTGAATCCATGGTTATTATTAACTTTTACAATATAACTCCAGATATCTTGATTACCTGTTTGTGTTTGTATTGTTAACATAACATGATACGAAACATAATTTAAAACCAAATATGGTATAAACAATTTCAAAAACACAAAACAAACATAGAATGCCAGATATATGATAAAATAGATTAATAAAAATTATGAAAACAAACACTAGCTTATTTAAAAAATTTCATAGCTAAATAGAGCTTAAAAATGAAGATACATTACAGCACAATAAATAATATATTTTTTTTAATTTTAAGATGAACGGAATCAAAATTTATATGAAACACAATTTTTTTCTATTAAAATCTTTTCAGTTAACATCAGAGACTATTGACCATCATAAGCAAAAAAATCTTAGATATAATAAAAATTTCAACCCACATGGCTATTAGGGTTACAAACTAAGGAACAATTTAAAATGCGTTGTAAATTTCATATTGAGTAAGTGTATTGAAATCTTAATTTTATGTAAATTTATAAGCTATAAATTTATAACCCGATATTTTGCCCTGTCCTTGAACAAAGAATGAAGTTGCTAATAAGATATATTCAAAAATATTGTTCATATCGATTGTTTTAATAGAATAAATGTAATAAGATTGATTCGAGTAAAGGGATCAGAGAATTTCAAATTTTTCTTTTCCTTATTTATGTAGTATTCGTCAAAAGTAATATGTAGAAACAAAATAGGCCTATTACCTCAACATTAATAATAACCGAATTATACTTGCTGACTTTATGCTAGACTTACGATAGATAAAATTATCATCATTACAGATAAGACAAGAATTGAGAAAAATTTCTGGTTAAAGACTAGAAGACAGCTTAAAATTTAAAGATAAATAATAACTTTTGAAAACACTAAACAAGTAAGATTTAAAAAATAATTATTTTTTTAATTACAAGACTATTGCATATATTTATCGATGAATACTAAGTAAATAATTCGCTACATATTAACGTTAAAAAATATATCGGGATAACATTTTATTTCAGATTTGTGTTTTGGATTCTTTAAATTTAAGTATGATTAATTTTTTAAACATTACCGCTGATATATTAATTAATTATTAAAAAAGTGAAAATTCACCTTACCAGCAAGTTAAATGTATTCAAGACCTTTCAATCCTTAGAGACAATCATGGTTTTTTACATTTCAATTCAGTATAACTAGCAAACAGTCATGACTGCTTAATCATTTTAATTTTTTGATTATTTTATTCTCCTGACGATGGTCTAAGGACTGAAATATCTAAAGAAACATTTAATTTGCTGGTAAAGTGAATTTTCTTAGGTAAGATTGCTAAACGTTTTGATTAAGTTTATTAAGAAAATGTGAACCATAATTTAGAAAAAAATCACTTCTGAATTGTTATTCAATGGGGAAAAACTGCTTAAAACTGGAAAAAATACTGTAATATCACATAAAATATATTGTATAATCTTTGTTTTATCCATTAAGGTTGTAGTAGGTTCGAATCCCTCTCAGACTTAGCATTTTTCACACGCTACAAAATTCATTTAACATTATTATAATTTGGTTAATTTGGTTTCATTCTATTGTTTCTTGAATAAAGTAATATATTGTGAACCGCTACTCATAAGAAAATATGTGTGCTAATTATTTTCTTGCGCAAATTACTACAGCTCACATACTACTGATTTATAATCAGACTGTTTTTTATTCAAATTTTCTTACTCAGATTTTCAAAACGAACATAAAACAAAGTTTTAATTAATCTTTCAGGAGTATAATGGATAGTTGTTAAAAAATAACAATAATTAAACTTTTGATTAAAACAGCAATTTAAATATATTGATTTGTTATTAATAATCATTAACCTCTGATTGTAAAAAAAAATACGATAAATAATAATAATTCAATAATAAAAATATGAAAAAATATCAAAAGTTATTAATGAAATAAAATTTTATGTAGTTATTTTTTTTAAAAATGTGGATATATAACTTAATAGGCGTACAAGGAAATCATGTGGTGACCACATCAAATTTTTATATTTATATATATGTACACAAGGAGCAAGAATTTGTGATTACCAAAAATTATGCCAACGCATCAATTTTAGTGAAAATCCATACGATTTTGGATTCTCTAGCCGGGAAATGATAACTAAAGGGGATTTAAAAATATTAAATAATATTTTTCAAGTCTAAAAGTACTTATTTATTTTTTAATTGGTATTAGTAGAATGCCACTCATACTAGTAGGATGTGGACGAAGAATTTGATACTTATTTAAAAAATTTTAAAGTTTTCATGTTTTAAAAATCAATAATCAAACTATATTCAGTATTTTAATTTATTGTATAACGTGAGAAGCGTAGAAAATATGTTTTTTACATTTTGTTCTCTTTTAATGTTTTAGTAAAAACATCGAACCATTTCTTTAAAGTATTACATTTAGTAATATAATTTAAATTGCCTATTAAACAAATTTAAATTAAAAAAAATTAACGATTTTTACATATATTTTAATTAATTTTGTTTTTATATTTATCAGTGTTTTCAATTTACATTTAGATTTTTAAAAATATTTTTCAATTAATTCATGAGTAAACTACTACATACATATACTGGGGGTCTTATGAAGAAACAAAAAGCATTTCAACACATGTTCTAAAAGTGAAAATACAGGAAAAAATTTACATAAACATGGATCCGAAAACGCTTCGTTTTCGAGTTATAGTTTAGGAAAAATTTTGCCTTTAACATTTGTGGTCAAAGGATAAAGTGAAACTATACTGAAATTATTTTAAATTTTAAATACGGGATAAATTGTATGGTTTCATATGGGCTTTTTTCCTGAAAAATGGAATTAAACAGATTCCAGAACTGTATCTCTAGTAAATTTTTGAGAAAATTATTGTAAAACATAAAAAATTGGTGTCGAAAACACATTTTTTTAGGTTTGACATGTGATGACTGTTAAACCGCAAAAAGCTAAAAAAAATCTGTAAAGAATTTTATTCTGAAAAAGTTTATTAACGTCAAATGAATACAAAGAAGATAAAAAATGTGGTAGAAAAGATGTAACAGATTTGTTTAAATTTCGCTTTTCAAGTAAAACAAGTTTTAAATAATTCTGATTTGCCGGTTTTAGAAAGATGGTTTTGTAACAATTACCATTTGGTTTTCTTAAAATTTTCATCTTAAGATGTGCTCGCGACTTAAGTGTATGAGCGCGCGCGCAATTGAGAAGTTTTAGATATACATTTACGAAAATCGGTTTTGACGTTTTGGAGTGAACAGGTCGAAAAACAAATGTACCACCTAATAGATTAACCTACTTTTAATATACGAATGGTTATTTAAAAAAAAATAAATACCTTTAATTCAATTGTATAGAATTTAAGAGGAGATAACAATTATACATCAAAATTTTATATTTGATAAGCATATCAACAGAATATGTTACATATTGGTAATAAATCATTAAAACTGAGTAAAATAAAATAAGGGGTAATGTTAATTTTAAATAAAAAATTTAGCAAAATTATATAACTTTCAGAGAACTGCTACAATGAAAAAATGAGGTAGAGAAGAGTAGAGTGAAAGAGACTATTGTTGGCAAAAGGCCGGGCGGATATAATTTCAGGATGTCTGATGCCTTCTCAAACCGGAAACTGATGACAAAAAGGGAAGGCACGTACTTATAAATAAACTTATTATTCAAAAACTAAAAAGAATTAAAAAGAAGAAGAAGAGGATATAGACTAATATAAAACACAGATTATAATATATTACATAACAACATGAATTTAAATGAATAATAGACAACATCTATCAGATAAGCACAAATATCTTCTCTGCATTAAAAACCGCGCAGTCTATTATGAATAAAAAAAAATTATTAACGCAAATTTTTCAAAAAAAATAAAAATAAAATTGCACCAATTTTATCACCCAACAAGCAGTAAAATTATATAAACTGTTACTGTATGAAAAATTATGTGCATTAATATTCAAATTCTTTCCTAATTTCCTTCCCCTCCCCATTTTTTAACGTAAAGAAGAGATTTCATTTCTTATTTTAAAACGAGAATCAAATTCCTATCTAAAAGAGTAATCCAAATTTGTGCCACTGATGTAACGTGAAGTAGTCTTAATTTTTAAAAATAATCTCATGGCATGTTATTATTATTATTATTTTATTTTTAATTATTTAATCCGGACTTTACTAATTATAATTAAAAATCTTAGGTGTTCAATTAAATTCTTAACTTAAGTAAACGAATATTAAAAATGCGGTGAACATGTACTACTATATTCTATAATACATAGATGAAACCTACACCAGTTGCAAATAAACCACGCCTACAAGGCGGATTGGAAATATTTTTTTATTTCCAATAAAAATCTAATGTATTTATGTTAAAGAGGGGTTTAATTACATTAAACCCCTCTTATTTGATACATCTAGGATTTATGTCCCCAGAACATGAAAGAGATGTTTAACTGTAACAATATTAGTTTATAGTCCAGTTTGAAATTTCTATCTACAAATTTGATAAAATTAATTTTTCTTTTAAACAGAACGACCATCTGATAAATCATTTTATAGTAAAAAATTACCGAGAAATTAAGCTATGTTGAAATCCGTTTATGATCTTTTTTTTAAAGCTGTTATCACCTAAAAAGAAACCGAGCAACTGTGAAAATTACAAACCTCGGAAAAAAATTTATAAAGTATAAACTAACCAAAAAACAAAAAAAAAAACAAAAAAACACAAATTAATACGGACAACTCATAATATTATTTTCTAAACAGGATTTTTTCAAAAATTATGCAAGACCTAAGTAAACAACAAAACGAATTATTAAAACAAAAACAAAAAAGAAAAGAAATGGAAAAATAATTTGTAAAAACGGTTAATGAAAAAACATTTAAATAATTGAACTAAAACCCTCAGCACATATTTTTATAATTATAAAAATTGTAATTTTTATATAATTACTTATAAAAACTAAATTAGTTACGTACTTACTGCTTATTTGTAGAAATATTTACTTCATTAGAATGTGTAAAATTAAACATGTTTAAATTGAAAATATATCTTGAAAAATTTAAATGTAAAGTAAGCGGTAGATGTAATATTAATTATCTTATAATTTTACTTTCTCAGCTGTTATAAAAACTGTAAATTTTTTATAAAATTTAAAGTATGATTAAATATCCATATTTTTTTATTAATTTAATACACTCTTGGGATCGTAAAACAAGATTAGAAAAATTTGTACAAGGGATTATCTATTCAAGTAGGTAAACCACGAACAAACTCTACCTAAAAGATAATTTGTTTTACTGTTTTATCAGGGGGTTGTATATACATATTATATATATATATATATATATATATATATATATATATATATAATATATATATATATATAATATATAATATGTAAGTGTGCTAGTGATTTGTTTAACATAAGGTTTTTAACACTGTTTTTTAGGGGTGAAGAAACTTATGTCAAGAGTTGCCGTCTCACGTCACTGGTACTGTACTGGTAAAAGCGAATCATCAATTTACAAATCTATTTTTAAATTTAACTGTTTTAAATACGACACAGAACTTAAACAGTGTTTTAAAAATGTATCTTAATACTTGTTTTATTCTTAAAGTTACATTATATTCAATATATATATATATACTTATTTTAAAGAAAGTTTTTAAAAACTATATTAAAATGTTACATTCAATTGTTTTTTATAATGTTTTTTTTTTATAATTTATGTATGTATGCTACTATATTTAAAAATTTCATAATTTTTTCTTTTTAATACTTTATTTATAATCGGATCAACAATTAAGGTCATTAGCGACTTATCAGCGTAATGTAACTGTACCGATAAATTTTTGTCTTGAACAAACTCAGGTCGACTACTCCTGAGACGTGTGGTTAATTGAAACGCAATCACCGAAGGACACCGGTATCCACGATGTAGTATAATTTTCATTTAATTCGTTATTTTAATTTAATAATAATAGTAATAAAAAGAAAGAGCTGTAAAATAGTTTTAAAAAAAAATCTATCTAAAGATAGAATATATTTTGATGTTATAAAATCATCATCAATAGATAACAGTGGAATTATATATATATATTTTTGTATAATTTTTGTATTTATATGTAATACTGTATTTGTTTTACTGGTTGCAACAATTATAATACAATTCAATTAAAAATCAATTTAATATGAATATATATGTATTTATTATAATAATGAAGAGGTAAATGATAATGGAAAAATAATATTTAATAAAAAATGTACAATATTAAATCACAATATTAAAAAAAAAATTATTTATGAAAAAAATGATGTAACGTTTCAGGTAATCTTAACAGAAATTGGATAAGTATATTTTTACTATGTAAGGTTTTTGATAAAATAATTTTATAAGTAAGTTTAGAATGATAATTTTGTGTACAATTGAAAAGAAACTATTGATTTTTATAATGTTTTACTTTTTCTCAATAAAATCTAACCTAAATTTTACAATAGAACGAGAAGAAATTGTTTGACAGAGCTATTTGTTTTTTTCTTTTCGCAGGTATTACTAAAATTTGTATAGGTTTAAAATATCTGGAGAAAACAACTAATGTAGGGAAAATCATTTGTTAATTTGTTTCTTGTTGACCTTATGGGCAACAACTCTGAACGAATTGAGCATAATTAAATTTACAAGCAAATATCTAAGATATCATATTACGAATTGAAAAATTTAATAAAACATAAAATTGTGGACAGTTTTAGTATACTATCATTAATTTTCATCCCTCCCCAAAATAGAATGCCATAAAATGAGAAAACATTCGAGTTGAAATGAAATTTTTGATTTTTATGATACGACCATCTCTAATATTGTCAGTCTAGGAATGATGGTAGGTATTTGTATTTTACTACAGGGAGAGAGGAGGCGAGGGAGAGAGATAAGAAGAGAAACAATTTTGTAAATTTGTAATTCTAAGAATACTAAAATCAACAAAATCATTTTTTATTGGAAATTCAAAACATTAAAAAAAATTTTGCTATTAGATACAAAAATAATATTTATTTATTTTTATATTTATTTTATGTATTTATTTATTTATTATTATTATTTTTATGAATATTTCATTTAGATCACTATATCAATATATAGATCAATATATAGATCACGTCAAGAGTAGGAGGTGAGCTGTTTCACAGATAATAACGACTGCTTTAGACAATTTTTCTGAGAGGATCAGGAAAACTGTGTAAACACTATGATAAAAATAACATTGCAAAATTAAAAATTAATAAATAAAAAAATGAAGTGTTCATTATAAAAAATAATTCCGATGAAGCTATTTGTACATAATTACATAATTTTAAAAGTATAAATTCAAAAAAATATTTGAGAAGGAAATTAAGTAAGCATTTATAGAAATAGAATATTTTGTCTAATTAATGTCTATTGTCTAATGTCTAATTTGTCTAATTAATGTTATTTGAAAATTAAAGAAATATTCTGATATTGTAATTTGTTTTTTTATATTTTAAATTACTTAAAATAAAAAATTAACTGAAAATATTTTAATTATTTAGATTATTTATTGAAAATAAAAATTCAAGGTAAAAATCTTCTCAATTAGGCAGAAGAAGTATTGTACTGAGTAACGCGAAAATTGTTCAATTATCTGGTTTTGATACAAGTAATTAATTATTTATTAATATATTTTTTAGAAATAATTTTTTTCAGTGTAAGCTTGTGTACTACAAGATCTACTTACATTAAAATTTAAAGAAAAATTCAATAAGAAATAAAACCAGTAAATAAATGATTAAAAACGTCGCATCTCATCAAAAAATAGTCATTAAAAAAGGTAGGAAATAACTTTTGGAAAAGCGCCCTCTTACTTTCATTCTTTCAACCTATCCAGAAATTAAAAAAAAATGCATTAATAGATGGAAATGTTTTAAACATTATCAGAAGTGTACACAAACAGATACGCAACATATATATATTTAAAGCAAATTTTTATTCGAAGCCAAATAGTGTTTTTATATGTTTTTAAATATTTATAAATTCTATAGGACAATGTACCTTTCCATAGGGTTGAATTTGTGCCAAAATTTGCAATACTTAAAAACACCAACCTAGAAATTCTTTCTTTATAACTGACAATTTTTTATACTTTAAGTTTATTTAAACCAAAGTTTTATAAATAAATTATTTATTTATTTTTTCATTTAAAAAATATTTAAATAAATACAAAAAAAGGTGAGCAACATTGTAAACATAAAAAAGTTTTCATCTATCTCTGGATGAGGATTCACATTTTAACCTTTATGCAGTTTCCATAAAATTAAGCAATATTTTTCCACGAAAAAATACAGTAGCTAGATTTTAAAATTAAAATTATGAATTAAGTTATTGAAAAGTAAGTTATCTAATCTCATGAAAATATGCTGATATTGAATTACAAGGCCATGCTAGATTGTATTCTGGATTCTTGAGAGTGATTAAAATGGGAGTTTGAAAAACCTGACGTCACTATTACTATTGTTTGTCGTAAAATATCAATACATAGGTTAAGCTTAAAAATTTTCTCAAGTAAAGTTTTATCTAAATCTAACACCTTGGATAAGGCTAAAATAGGAAAAAAAAAATTTTCCACATTTTTAGTCCGGTATCTATAAATTTAAAAAATGGTCATTTCTTGATAGCTCTATATATGAAGTATAAATTTTCAAAATCGTTTTGGAAAATATTTAAACCGAAGGTAAATAAAGCAAAAGAACAAAAAAATATTTCAATTTTAAGAAGTTTTTTTTTTTGGGGCACAACGAAGGTTTGTTATTAGTGCCCGGAAGTAAAGCTTCTACAATAAAAAGATTTTGTAACATACGCTAAGTATAACAAATGTATAGACAAAAATCAGAAAAATAAAAAATAAATTTAACAATCAAACAGCTCAATAACAAAGGAAAAATACGTAAAACACAATATAAAATACAAAAAAAGAAAATAAATATTAAATAATCGAATACAGATGTACAAAATTAAGAAACAAGATATTCGATAACAACCCCATATTGTTTCTTAGAACATCTCTAACTCCTAATTTAAATTTTCGACGCTGTGCCGCATTTAACACACAGTTCACAAAGATGTGATGTATCGTTATTTGGCGGTCGCAGCCGCCAAATAACACAACACAAACTGGTGCATAAATCTGATTCAGGGTCCATGAGTAGAATTAGTATGTCCTATTCGTAAACGGCATTAATGTCCTCCTCTAGACGGTTGTTATAAAAAGTGAAGGTTGACATTTTGAAAATGTATTTTTGATTATTTATATATGCATTAATATATAAATAATCCTTTTATTGTGTAAAAAACAATTCAAAATTGCATTATAATCATCATAAATCAATAACTAGGAAAAATGTCGTTAAAAGTCTACAGAAATGATTAGAATTTCAAAGTCCTTTCTATCCATTCAGACGCCCCATTCAAACATACAAAACGTATCATTCATGCACAATTCACATCTTTATGACATCAGGCTCTGTCCTTAAAAATTTTAATTTTTTAAAAGGCATTTTAGTCGAGATTTAAACAGACTCAGAATGGGTATTTCCAATTCTTTGGGAATTTCTTTGAGATCCTCTGGAACAATATTAATTAACCTGATACCAACTTACGACGGAAAACATTCGAAAGCCACTGTTATATGTGCTGTTGAGCACGCAAGTTGTTCCTTTCTCTGGTATCGTAAAGATGTACATCTCTGTTCCGCACTAAATTGCATTTCGAATCGCAAAAGAAATACTACTGCAGTGTAGGTAACAAATTTGCTTTAATAAAATTTTTTATAAAATACATATAAAGAAAATTTTTTTCTCGCTCACTCCCTTAACGAATCTAGAATAAAAACTAATAATAACCAATGTTCCATATATAGAAATGTTTGAGCAAAATTTAAAAAAATCGGGTTTGGTCAATCGGAAATCGATTTCTATGTTTGTACGACATACATATGTATGCACATACATACAAACATCCTTTTTTTTGGTCTAGATGAACTAGTTGGACCCTAAAATGTAAAGATAAGGAAAAAACCCGATATGCCGTCTTTGATGTGATCATCGTACTTTCCTTTTTTATTATTTTTTTTTTGAGGATTTTGAGGTCACAGTGGACCACACTTCAGTCAACTTTGGTTCATCTTTTCTTTTTCTTGATTGCTTCCCAATACTTCTTCATTTTGTCAGATCTTGCTTTTTTTGAGTTTTGAACAAACCCTTGTTGTTGTTTTCTTTTCTTTAATTTTAAATCTGGAGTTTGCGTCTTTTAGTATTTTTATATTGTCAGTTTTGTTTCGTAAATCTTCTACTGTGATTTCTAGTTTTTGCATATCTTGTTTAATTTCGGTTATCCAGGTCAGTGTTTTGGATATTTTCCAGTATATCTCGACCAGTTTTCTGACGAGCCTGTTCGGTTATGTTATTATGTGTCCAAAGAAGGAGATTTTTTTCTTTCTAAAGAACTTTTCCCTTTATTATAGCTATTCTAGCAATAATCGTAGAAAAAGTAAAAACAATAATGAAAGATAGCCGTTTGCGTAAAACTCCACCTCTTCCCAATTACGCATGCATATTTTCGCATTTGGAGTCTCATAATGGCTTGATTAATCTGTAAGAGACCGTCTTAAAGATTTTCCATTCGGACTTAAAGTATTAAAAACAGTAAAAATTTTTCCACTGTTACAAAGAACTCATAAAAATAACTAAATTATAAAAAAAAGAAAAAAATTATTTTCATGATGAAATGAGTCCAAACAAAGATAATTATTTAATAATACTAATTCAATAAAGTGGTCAGCGACAAGGAGTGTAATCTAAAAATTGATTGATAAATAAAATTACAAATTAAAGAAAAATATTTTTTTATAAAATTTTTCAAAATAAAAAAACAGATCGAAAAAATTAAATCATTTACAAAAATAAAAATAATACATGATGCAAAAAAGAAAAAGAAAAAACAATGCAAAACCCTCTTATCGTTCTTTTATTGATGTTAAAATAGAGAGGTAATATTACTTTTTTCTTTTTTTGGGGTGCACAACGAAGGTTCGTTATTAGCGCCCAAAAACAATAATTATACAACATATAGAATAATTTTATAACAATATGCGCTACGTATAACAATATATACGTAAACTAACAAAAATAAAAAATTAAATTAACAAACAAACCGCACAGTATTATACTAATTATTAATAAATAATTGAACAAAGATGTCCGGCTTTAAGAAATAATTAGATATTCGATAACATCCTCAGATTAATTCCTATAATATCTCTGATGATAACTGCTAATTTAAATTTCCGACGTAATGCCGCTTAACACATGCAGTTCGCAAGGATGTGGTGTATCGTTAGTTACAGTCCCGGCGAACAAAAACAGGTGCATCGGTCTGATTCATTAAGTGTCGATGTGTAAGATTAATATGCCCTATCCGTAAACTGCATCTAATAACCTCTTCTCGATAGTTAATTTATATTAAGATAATATTGAACACTAACTTATACCATAATATTGCCTACCAATTTTAGAATCTGATATTATTAATTAAGACTTTGATGGTCATTAATCTTGTTTTTCTATCAAATCCTCGATTTTATGGTTACCAGAAAGTCTTTTTTGTTATGAAAACGAATATTATCCACCGATCTATTCTCTGATATGAATTATCCACAGAATCCCGCGTCCTTCAGTAAAATTAATGAACTAATTATTATTATATAATAAACTTTTCAAATATGATATAAATTATTGTAATTTTCATCCGCAATTAAATTAAAATTCATTAATACACTCTTTATCTAGTGTGCGTTCAACAGCATCACTTAGTACAATATCGTATTTATTGTCGGTATATAAAGCTGAAATGCTTTTGAAATTGCCAAGATGATACGTCAGGTCCTGGATTTAATTATTATCATTAGCGCTAACAAATATTGTTCTTGGATTCTTCTGGTGAATTATTTTTATCTGATATTTTCAATAAAACCTTTCTAAAACAACTGAAATGCCTGATGCATCTAAATATTTCTTCTATCGTGTACAGCTTTTAACAAACTGTTCGTTAGAAACGGATAAAGTAGATGTAATTTCATATATTGTGATTTTTTTCTGAATAATTTCAATTAAATACCGGTGAATTTTAATTTATATGTAATTAAGAAGAAAATTTAAATATATCACAATAAAATTTATATTTCCACACAAATAAGTTATTTTCTAACAACTTAAAATTACAAATTAAAACTAGTATTAGATTTATTAACGCACTTACCTCTAACAACGTTACCATAAGTATAAAAAGAGGTGGTGGGCAACATGTGTAATGATCTGCATAGTACTTCCTGTCCCTCTCTTCCGTTAAAAACTCCTCCGCTATCAGTTGAACCATCCTATTAACAAATATAAACAATTATTCAACTAGGTATTGGACTATTTAATTTATATTATTAGACTGGAAGACGCCTCATTAGTCATACTTAGAACCTTCCAAGAATGATAATTTTCCACAATAACTTCATTACCCATGAATAAATAACCCTCAATTCCCTTACTAGTTCTATAAATTTTTAGTTTACTTTATTTAAATAACCTAAACAAATAACAGGATATTTTAATAAATCATCTGCATGGCAGAGAATGATCTCTACCATTATACATTAAAATCATTACCACCGACGTCTTTAAGACTTCCTTATTTTAGTCGTATAAAATAATAAACTATGTACTAATAAAAGGGCAGGAGGAAGATTAAAAGTGAGGAACTGGTTGTCAGTGAAGTTAGAAGCAGTTCGTCACTATCGACATAGCTAGGTTGGGTGATGTAACTCACCGGGTTGTTCTAGTGGTGAACTCATCATCGCAAATCAGCTGTTTTTGAAGTCGAGAGTTCTAAGGTTCAAATCCTAGTAATTCAGTTACTTTTATACGGATTTGAATACTAGATAGTGGATACCGGTGTTCTTTGGTGGTTGAGTTTCAATTAACCACACACCTCAGGAATGAGACTACATGACTACACTTCATTTACATTCATACATATCATCCTCATTCATCCTCTGAAGTAATATCTTACGGTGGTTTCGGAGACTAAACTGACAAAAGAGAGAGGCTGGGTGATGGAGTCCCGACTGATAAAATCTAGCTCCGCGTTAGTCATCTCGTTGATTACTAAGAGAGGCGATCAGAACAAAATTTGCGTTTTTCGTTGAGACTCTAGGCACTGAAGGGACCAATTAGAATGAATTTCCCAACGGGAAGCGCCCTTCACCAACCTCCTCAGATCGGTTAAACAAGAGGTACCCTACGAGGAGGCGAAATGACTATCTCTTCACCCATAAGGGAAAGACGTATTATTATTATTACATGATATGAAAAGTAACTGATTCCTAATCACCAAATCCCAGTCTCTGAAACCCAATCACTTTTAGTGATTGGGACGAACGTGATCTTTCAAAGGAGATTATTCATCCATATGAAGGACCTTTCCGAGATAACATGCTTGAAGGCGTCACACGCTAGCTCTAGGCGATTAGACCCAGGTGACGGTCACGCCTTTCAGACCGGCCTTCGGCAACTCCCAGAAAGTAACCATAGAACTGCCCATGGATGCTGCTCGAAAGTTCCACGTCATGGGCAGGAGCCGTGCCGGACTCCCATGTCGCCAGTCGAGTGGTGGAAACAAAATGCTTTAGTTGGTGAAATTTGGGCCACCTTGTCTCTAAATATAAGTCCCTGCTCTGACCACCCTTTGCTATAATTGTGGTAAGACCGACCACAAGAGGACTGTATGTAAACGGGCAAAGATACGCTATCTGCAAATTATTTCCAAAATCTCTCAAAATTAATGGCGGAAGAAACGCAGGACTGATGAAGTTCTCCTGAATCTCCGTTGGGGGATCCCGATGGGTTTGAGGCGTAGGGCCACGAATGAAACACATGGGGTGCTGTGAAAATACCGTCCATTGGATTATCACATGGAATCCTATGTCATAGAAGCATCCCTCTAAAGAGGTAAGAAGTGACATCTATAGAGCATCCCGACTGCTCTATAACAGTTCCCTCCTGTGGAGGTGGAGTGAGTAGGTCCGTAAGAAAAAATCCCACACTACCATAGGATTCAAGATCATATGGTGCCTATAAAAGGTTTCATCTTCTCCGAAAAAAGGACCAAGATTAACAACCATCTCATAGGGAAAAATATCACCAAATCACAATGTGTTTGAAGCAGAAATTTATGTTATTTTTATCGTCAATGTAGACAGTACAAATTTAAACAAAAAATATTTAAATTATAAATATTAGAAGATAAAGAAAGAATCATTTAAAAAGGAATGGATGCACATGCTTTTCAATTTGTACATAGAGGAAACCGTACAGAAAAGATCAGTGTGAAGAAATACCCAAGGAAAGATGCATTAATATGTTAAAATTTGCTGATGATATTCTTTTGAAAGCATGTTTCTTTCTTACCATCTATGCATGAAAAGGGATTATATATATATATATATATATATATATATATATATAATCCCTGAGGCGTAGGGCCACGAATGAAACACATGGGGTGCTGTGAAAATACCGTCCATTGGATTATCACATGGAATCCTATGTCATAGAAGCATCCCTCTAAAGAGGTAAGAAGTGACATCTATAGAGCATCCCGACTGCTCTATAACAGTTCCCTCCTGTGGAGGTGGAGTGAGCGGTGGCAAGTATTACACCACCGCTGCCTCCCATCCATTTCTGTCCAAGCATTTTCCTTCGTTCCATTATAATTTTCAATCTTTACCTCCTCTATTAACGTTATCCTTCTTCCTCAATTTCTTTTCCTTCCAGTGATCTTTCCGATGCAATTATCAAGATTTCACTTTTCTTTTGTGTACTTCCATCATAAGTGCTCTTTCTTCTTTAATCTTGTTCGTTATTTCATAATTTCTCACTTATCTATTCTACTTTACTTTCTCCATCCTTCTCTATCTACATCTCAAAAGTCTCAATTCAGTCCCCTCTTCACTCATCCTCTATGTTTCATTCCATACAAACACGCCATAAATATTATGTGGCTAACCTTTTCCTTAATTCTGTCCAGAGTTTTACTACATATTTATTCTTTCTTCTTAATGAAGACTTCCTTTGCCATTATTATGTTTCCCTTGAATTTCCATTATGCTATTCCAGTCCTCTGTTACCATACTACACAAGTATCTATAATTCTTTACTTCTATTCTTTCTTCACATATCCTTACCAGTAAATCCTCTGTTATTTACCTTACATAACTTTAGTAAGTAAAAACAAATATGTTACATAAATAATACAAATTAAACGATTTTGCGAGGCTGGCAAGCTTTGAAAATAGGAAGTCTCGTATTACTTTAGAAATACAATTATTTGAATTACAAATATATTCAAATATATTTGAATTTCAAATTCAAAGACAGTTTCAAAACATCTTAGATATATTTAATTAAAATTTCTACTCAGATGATATTCTATTTCATTTCTACTTCAGATGTTTTTTTAGCTAAAGAAAATAAAATAAAAGGGTAGGCTATAGACAATATTACGTGATTAGAAAATATTATAATTAATATTTCATTATTTTTATAAGTACATACTTAATTCACGTTAATTATATCTTTAATATTTTTGTATATTTTAGAAAAAATAACATGCATTTAAAAGCGTACAATAAACTCACCTACCACGTAGAATACATATATATTGAATCCAACAAGAAAAAACATTGACAACTGACATTACCTCTCGTTTAATCAACAAATATTATTTATTCGAGTAACTAAACAGAAATAATAATTTCAGATATTCGAAGTAAAATAATATCAAGAAGTAGGAGTAAATAAGCTTTACACATTCAAAATTTATCGGACTGGTGTCTACAGATTTTAAAATAATCTGATTGGACACCACATGATTTCCTTGTACGCCTATTAAAATTACATATACACTTTTTAAAAGTATATAAAATTTTACTTCATTAATAATTTCTCATATTTGTTCATATATTCTTTTATTGTTATTATTGAATTATTATGTATTGTAAAACTTTTTTTACAATCACAGGTTAAAAAATTAATAAATCAATATATTTTACAAAAAGTTATGAAGTCTGATTTGAACCGATGTACCTTCCCCTCTTGTAAGATCTAAATATTTAATTAATTAAATTTTATTTGGCTATAACTCTGGAACCAATGAAAATAAGTACCACTTATGGCATATTGTTCAAAAGCTCTCAAATGAAGGCTTATTACTGCAGTTAAAAAGTCCAAAATCCAATTTTTTTGGATTTTGGGCGTTTTTGGATACCTTTGGTCCAGCCGATTGCAATCAAAAGGAGAGGTGCACAAATAAATGTTACAACAGTCCTAAATCCAAAATTTTAACATCCTACGGTTAATCGTTTTTGACTTATGAAAGTTAAATACGCACATACGTACGTACAGACGACACGCCGAACTAATTAAAATCGATTCAGGGATGATCAAAATGGATATTCCCGTTGAAATCTGAAAACCGAAATTTTTCGCGATCACAATACTTCAATTACTTCGTACAAGGAAATAAAAAAATTAATTATTATATCAAATGAGTAGCAAATAATTATGAGAATTATTACATCTGTTTAATGTGTCATTCATAAAAACATTATTTAGGAAATTTTATAGGTAAATAGGTGACGTGAAAAATTAATTGTTTAATGTTTTTAAAACCAAGAGAGCCAATTTTGACCATTACATTAATTTTAAAAGGCACGATTAAAAAAGAATAAAACCATCTAAATGGTATTCGTAGATCTAAAGAAAGCATTTGATAAAGTGAAATAAAAAAAAATGTTTAAAATTTCAAAGAAAATTGGGCTGAAATATATGGAAAGAAGAAAATAAAATTTTTGTAATAATCAGGTAAGTTATAAAATAGTTTTAAGAAAATCAAATTTTATTCAAATGAATGAGAGAAGAATGAACAGGTATTACTTTTCAAATTTTATACCAAAGTAGCGATACAATATAAAAATTTCAGAGTGGAATAAATATCTAAGGAGAATAAATTAAGATTTAGTGATAACATTATTTTGGTAGAAACAAAAGTATTAATAATGGGAGATTTAATTTAAATTAAAATTAAAACCAAAAAGGAACCTTACAATAAGGAAAAATATATCAGAACTTACAGAATATTGAACTTCAGGAGTAAAATATAAGGATAGACGAAATAACACGTAAATCAAAAGAAAACTGTCGTAAAAAAGGAGAATTTCATGCGGAAAAGAATCGTATAAATTAAAAAAAAAGATATTCGGACTTTTTTCGGTAACCGGGTACCACTTTTTTCTTTTTAACAAAAATAACAATAAAAACGCGCATTTTTACATTTATGTAACAGTAACTTATAGTTTTTTTAATATTATTATTTTTATATTTTTTACTGAACATAAAACAATAACCAAACACAACCCAATAACATATTCTAATAATGATTAATGTTTTATTTATTAAAGGAAATAAAAAAATATCAACGATTAATCCAAGATTGATTGTTAATATTGAAGATTTTACATTATTTACATTTATTAAAAATATTGATATTAATAAAAAATTTATTGGAATTTTGTAGAAAAAGAAAATTATACAATCTGGACGAGTGTGTAAAAATAAAAAAAACATTCAAATGAAATTAGTTATTGAAAAATAACGAAGCGGTCGAGAAAGCTGTAATAAACGAACATGTAGAGAAAAAGTTTCTATTAGAAAACATACAGGCTGGAAAACAGTAAATTACCTTATGAAACAATTATTTGTTATTTATTGTTGGACTCAAGGCTATACAACAATTATATTTTATAAAAAAGTTTTGAACGTACAGTTTGAAACTACGTATTATAAATTTGAAAAATTATTTACGAGAAATATGCGCCTTTAAATTATTACGAAATAAGACAAAAATAGGTTGACCTGGAACTATTGTAGAAATTGATGGGTCTCTTTTTCTAAAAGAAAATAAAATAGAGAACGAATGCTACCACAACAGTAGATCTTTGGAGGGATTTTCCGTGAAATAAAAAATGTTTCAAGTCTGCTGTTCCTGATAGAATAAAGGAGATAATTTCTACAATTGTGGCATGTACCGAACCAGATACTAAAATCATAAACAAATTATGGAAAGCATATGATTGTATAAAAGATTTAGAAGGTATGAATTACTAAAACATTTTACAGTAAATCATAAAAAAGTGGTACTCGCTTACCAAAAAAGACCCAGATATTTTTTCAAAGGTCTAAGAGACCTTTGACATTTATCGTTGTGAAGGATCTTAAAAATTATGTGGATGATAAAATACAGAATGAAGGTTCTTAAGAAGAAATAAAATAGAAGAGAAGAGAATAAAGAAAAAAAATATTAAAGAGATGAACTAGGTTGGTTTTAGTATATATTAAAACCTCCAGGTTTAAATTAATTTGATAGTAGAGGGATGTATAAAAAATAAAACTATGTAGGGAAAAACAAAGATGTAATGTATTAAATAAATAAACAAAGGATGTAGTAAGATGTTAAATATTAAAGATTAAAATATGTTCTATTCTAATTTTCATAAAACAGAAAAAACGGAATAATGCATCAAACCAGTCGATTATTAGATGTCAAAAAAAAATTTAATAAAAATAATTGAAAAATGAATATTTGCAAATAAAATTTTATTACTTTAAAGGAATACTGCTATAGAAAAATCAGTACTGGTCCTACTATTTGCACTTCTAATCCAAACATCCTTATTAAATTTCTTTTCATGGTAAATACGAGTACACTATAGGCCTATATTTTTTTGACATGAATTTTAATTTAATATTTAGGCTTAATATTTTTAGGATTACTTCCAGCAATTTAATATTAAGAAATCAAATAAATAATTACTGGTTGCAAAACTTTTATGTGTTGACTTTTCAATAAAGTAATTCTAACTTCTAATCAGTAGATTCAAATCCTTCTGTTTGGGCAATTAAGTTAAACCCAAATAAAATAAGAGAGCATTCAAAACATATTTACTGAAAACTGATTGGTTACTTCATGTCCTATTGTATTTTTTCATCGTATAATGAAATCAATATAAGGTCCAAAAGATCATTTAATACAGTAAAATAAATTTAAAAACCCTAACAACATTTTATTCATAAACTTAATTTAAAAATACTAATATTTTGACGAATGCATAAAAATATAACAGTTTGGATAATATGAATAATTCGATTGGAAGCAGTTATGTAATAAACGGTTGAACCTGAGATATATTTATTCTCTTTTGTTTACATCTACTTTAATTTTATCTGGGCTTTATTGTAATAAGAAATTCCATTAAAAAATCTTCATTACTATTCTAATCAATTGTAATGGATGACAATTATTATTAACTTGCTATGGTTCTATCGGTTAGGTGCACAATGTATACAGTCTTTTTTATACAGTTTGTTTTAATGTGAGAAAAATCTAAGTATTTTTAGTATTACATTTAGTTAATTTCTCAATCAAACATAATTTAATATAAAAGTTACAGAAAATTAATTACAAAAGGAAAAAGGTATATTTCAATAAAAATAATTATACCTTAACGATTATGTCATATAATTTGTGTTATTTTAAAGTTGAGGATTTGAATCTCGTATTCAGTTTATTAATAAACGTACCTAACATATATATATATACAGCATATATAAAAGACTTTAAAAAAAAAAAATTAGTTGTATAATAAATTTATTTTTAAATTGACGTAGTAGTCTGGAATTAGGTACAACAGAAAGAATATAGTCCTGTTTTCTAATAAAACTAATTTGGTTTAATTTTTAAAAAGAAATTATACTATTAGACATTTTCGTGATAAATCATATGTAATCGGTCGACAGCCAAAATAATTATGATTAATGAATTATTTACGAATAGATTCTTTAAGCTTACATTTCCGATAAATTTAAATTACAAAAATATTATTATTAACGGAAAAAATAAAATGTTCTTTGGTAATTTACAAAATAAAATTAAAACGGAAAAGACGGTCATGTTCTGTAGGCCGAATATTGAAAAAGTTTTTTTGAAATCATACAAATATTTAAAGTTTTATTTAAAAAAAAAGTCTCTGAAATTATTTATTTTCCTCACTACTTCTATATTCCCTAATTTATTCTTAAACTTATTAAATATAGTGGTGGTTCTAAATAAAAACACTGATAAATAATTTTCATTTTTGTTAAAGGTTTTTATGAAATCATCTTGATGATTGTAAAAGAGAGTTAAGACCCGAAAATCGTTCATAATTTGAAAATAATAATTTCAATCAAACTCAATAATAATTGTAAAACATTTCGCAAAACAAAGATAAAAAAGATTTAAATATTAATAAAAATAATTACCTTGTGATAGACATTTTAAAAACGATAAATAAAATATAAATTAAATAATTTTAATAATAAAACCGAATTTAATTAGGCTAACAAAAAATCCGAATAAGTCAAAACAATGAGAAAGAATATTAAAATAAATGAAAATAATTTTTTTTTTTTTTAATAAGAATAAAAATAATTTACAACTCACCATTTTTTTCATTAATGGTATTTTACAAATTAATTGAAACATTGTTCACTGATTTAATTCATTAAAATATTCCTTTATTCAATGCGGAAAACATAATTATTATACAAACGATTCATTATATTTGAATTTTTAACTAACTTTTAACTAGAACACTAAAAAGATATAAAAAAATAAAATAAAAATATAAAACAACTGAATTCCAGATACCATTTTATGAATTCTCGAAAAAAATAAACACAAAATTAATACAGTAAAATCAGATTAATAGATTTTTAAAATACAAATATTATGACTTTAAAAAAAAATCGTTATAAAAACTGTAAAATAAACAATTGCCATCAAAATTTATTTGATTCTTAAAGTTTATTTAAATAAATAAAAGTATATAAATTTAATTCATCATCAATATAATCTTAAATTAACATACCGCATCTAAATTAATTTTAATCTTCCTATAAAAATTTACAAATTAAAATATATTTTTTTTTATTTAAGAATAAATTATAAATTCCTTTATTTTTTTTATAACAATATTAATGTATTGTTTTCATTAATATTAATAGAAAATACATAATATCAGTTATTAGATAATAAACAGATAACAGCTGTATTTTTTCTTTTTAATTTTTTGTCTAAATGTAATAAATATTTGGTAAATTAATCTTATTTAATCAAGAATATTTTTTTCTTTTAAAAAACAACAAAATTTACTTTTTTTATAAAGTAATACAATTTAAATAGCTACACACAAAGAAAGTAATTAAAAATTAATTTTTTCTTTTAAATAAATACAGTAAAAGAAGTATTTAAAATTTCCGTTAATTATTACACACAAGAAAAAACCTATTGAAAAAAACTGAAACTTCAAAGTGAAAAAAGCTTTTTAAAATATTGCGTCGAAAAGGAAGATTAGCTTTTACATTACGCATTCAATATAATGTTTGAATTACATTTTTTTTAAACTGGCGCCATTTTAAAAAAATTGTGCATGTACGAGATGTGGATGACGAAATTTATGATAAGTTAAAAGTATTGCAAAAGGTAATTAATTAGTATGTTTTATGTAAAGGCAGTTACTTTTATACGGATTACTTCTACACTAGATGGTGGATACCGGTGTTCTTTGGTGGTTGGGTTTCAATTTACACATTTCAGAAATGGTCAAACTGAGACTGTACAAGACTGCACTTCATTTGCATTCATACATATCATCATCATTCATCCTCTGAAGTAATATCTGAACGGTAATTCCCGGAAGCTAAACAGGAAAAAGAAAAAAGTATGTATTATTACATTATTCTGGAAACATTAAGGTTAATACTGAAATAGAACAGATTCAGGAATATTCTTCCATTAACAAAAATACTCATTGTATTATATCTACATTATTAGTATGTAAAAGGTAATTAATTGTAATATATAGCATTATTCAATAGAAAAAATTCGATTTGAAAATCATACAAAATTTGCGTCATCTTGTGATAACAAATTTCGTGACTGTCTTAAAAGTTCCAAAAATGTTTCTGAGGGCGTAGTGGAAAAATAATTTTTTCCATTTCAGTTCAATATTTTTTTTTTCTTGGGGGATCTTTTGTCAAAAGTATTTTCTTTTTAATTTTTAAACATCAACGAAGTGGAAATATAACAAACTTACAGAAAATAAATTACTCGTAAGAAAAAGGATGTTCTCTTTAAACGATACAGATTCATTCAAAACCGAATAAAGGCAGTTACTTTTATATGGATTTGAATACTAGATCGTGGATACCGGTATTCTATGGTGGTTGGGTTTCAATTAACCACACATCTCAGGAATGGTCGACCTGAGACTATGTACTTCATTTTCATTGATGTCATCCTCATTCATCCTCAGAAATATTATCTGAACGTTAACTGCCGGAGGCTAAACAGAAAAAAAGAAAGAAAAGAAAGGAAGTCATGAAGATCATCTTTCATTCCAGGACGTTACAATAAGTTATAAATTATTTAATCACTCTTGACAATTGACGTTGTTATATTTTGATATTTTTGCAAGATATTATGCTATATAATAGTACATATTATGTAAAGATGCAATGAAACTGTGGACGTTAGTGCAACTAACCAAAACTGACCAAAACAACTTAGAGTTGAAGAAAACTATGCAAAGGATTTGGAATCAAGAATCAGATATCGAAAATTAGCAGAAGCTCTCTAAATGTCAGGGATTCATGAAATATAAATTGTAAAAAGAAATGTAGTCTGAAAGGGAACATCGACATAATGTGATCTGTAGACACCTTTCACATGATACTTAAGAACAAAATCACATCGTTTTTCATCGATTTATAATGAAACGCCTGAATAACGTTCAGATCGATTCACTATTGAAAGAGAGCGTCAACGTAAAGAAATTGCGAAAAAAAGAGCCGATGAAAAACATACTCATTTACAGAAAATGCGTCAAGTATCGAGTAATCTAACACATGTTTTCGATGTAGGAGCCTTTAGAAAAGAAATAAACGTTTAAAAACATACCATTTATATATTACGTAAAAGAACTTTATACCCACAACTAAGGTGTAATGTCAGTATTACCAATATAAGATCTGTCAGGCTAAAGAAACACTCAAGTCCCATCTTAAGCATAGTGGGAAAAAGTTAGGATTACTGCTCGTAGCAAAAGAATTAGTAAATTTACCATTTGATGAAAAGCTATTAATATACAAAAATGCCCGTAATCAAAGTTCAGAATCGTTTCCGTCAAGATTAGTTTAAGAGGCAAGTTATTTTATTAGTGCAAGATGTAAAATTAACTGAAAAACTTCCATTTTATTATGTTAAGCAGGAATCATTTTATTATCAGTAAGTCTTAAAAATAATAATAAACGCTTGAACTACTTTAAAATCAATATGGGTAAATTACAGAGTGCTTTATAGTGTTCCTTATGCGAAGATATTTTTTCCTGAAAAATTTGAATATTTTCCGAAATAGTACAGATTCAGGATCGTTCTTCCATTAACAAAAATAGTCATACTGCTAATCAAGTAGATGAACTTACAAACAGATATCACTGCCTAGATAAGAATTTTTGCCCAACTCTCTCTTTAATGTCCAGTAACAATCGGTAACAGTGGAGAGTCGACTACGTGATCGTCTTAAATTGTTTAAAAAAACATTTTCTAAACTGATGCACTGGTGAAAAGTTATGGTCGGACAAACAAAACAAAAAAAAAAATTATACAGAGATATTCGGGAGAAAGAGGAAAATTGGGAACTGATTCTAGTGCTTCCATAAAGAAACATATATCCGAAAACGTTTTGTTATCGAGTTACGGCTATCGAGAAATTTCGCCCGGGTTTCAGTTTCTCCGGTGAAATTAAGTCAAACTGAAATTTTTAAGGCGTTAAGGGATAAACTTGATGGTTTATGTATTTTGACCTGAAAAATTGAATAAAACAGGACCCAGAATTGTATCCGGCACAGTTTTCATTATATCCACGGGAAAACAGAAAATTTGGTGACAATAATTTTTTTTTTTTAGGTTAGAAGTACAATAATTTTGTTAAATGACTAATATATGCATATATTTTATTACGAAAACTTGATGAAATTTGAATTTAGAGAATTAGATTCTCTACATTTTTTGATAATAAAATTTATGCATTTATTATTCATTTAACAAATAATTGTACTTCAAATCTTAAAAAAATGTATTTTTCGTCACGAAAGTTTTCTGTTTTACATTGGATATTAGAAGAACTACAAGAGATACAATTTTGGAACCTGTTTTGTTTGATTTTCAGGTCAAAAAACATAACCATTAACCCTCAAGTTTTACCCCTTTACCCTACCTTAAAAATTTCAGTATGACCTCATTTCACCGGGGGAACTGAAATCTAGGTAAAATTCTTTGCTAGCCGTAACTCGATAACAAAAAATTTTGGGACATATGTTTCTGTGAACGTTTTTCCATATTTCAACCTCTGGAATTTTTTCCCAATTTATTTCCTTTTCCTTCTGAATCCCTCTATACATACGGGTCGAATTGAGAACCTCCTCCTTCTTGTAGTCTGTTAAAAATACAAATACATATTTATAATAAAAAGTACATTTTATTGATTGATTTTATTTTTTAACTGACTTAAAGAAATGAAAAAATATCATAATTTTTTTAAAAAATAATAATCTTCATGAAATGGAAATATATTGTTCGAAATGATAAATATTTTTTAAACGAAAAATTAAATTGTTAAAATACATAATTTGAAAATATAAAAAAAAATTATTGTTCAATTGTTTTAACGTTAAAATTATACAATAAAGCTAACACAAAACTTTATTTAAATCAATCATTAAAGAGTATTTTCGTACGAAAATTTAAGAAAATAATATTTCTTTTTAAAATTATGTTAAAAATAATGCAATAAATATTTCTATACTGAGCACTTCAGTATTAATATCTAAACGACTTTTTTTTTAATAAGAATTATAGCTAAAAAAAAGATCAAATAAAGTGATCATATAAAAAAATAATACATTAATAAAACTAACTTAAAAAAACTCACCAAAATTAAAAAAATAAATAAAATAATAAAACTTTTCCAACTCTTAGTTAAATCCGATATTTCGAAAACCACATCATATTAAAAGTTGCTAATTAAAAGTTGTGTTGATATGGACTTCAAAAATTATAATTTATGATTATTTATGTTTAAACATTTTTTATTAGCAAATTTGTATATATCTGGATGATTATAAAAAAATAGCAATTTCTTTGAGAAGCATATTTTCTACTGGTCCATTAATAGAATATTTCATTGAACAATTTAGGAGAAACGCGCACTTAACGCAGGCCAGGAAAGCAGCTGGCCGCAAGCGGCCAATTTTTATGGAACTTTCTTTCTGTTTCCTGTTTAGCCTACGGTAATTACCTTTCAGATAATACTTCAGAGGATGAATGAGGATGATATGTATGAGTATAAATTAAGTGTAGTCTTGTACAGTCTCAGTTCGACCATTCCTGAGATGTGTGGTTAATTGAAACCCAACCAGTAAAGAACACCGGTATCCACGATCTAGTATTCAAATCCGTGTAAAAATAACTGACTTTACTAGGACTTGAACGCTGGAACTCTCGATTTCTAAATCAGCTGATTTGGAAAGACGTGTTCACCACTAGACCAACCCCGTGACAATTTGCATGGAATTTGTATGAATGAACGCGCACCTTGCCGATGCGACCAATTGGCCGCTACGATCAGAGGCTTGTCGTTCTGGCCGCCACGAAAAACCGAAATCTAGCGAACAAAAATTGTATTAATTGTATTGTATGCGCACGCCAGAAAGCTGGTATGCGATCATACCTGGTTTAAGTGGAGGATTTCGTTTTTGAAACAAAAAATTACACTGTTTAGATAGGCTACTTGGATATATTTTTTATTTATTCATAGGTGTCATTACTTAGTATTGGATTTATATGCCTTTTTAGATATAGTCTATTGTCATTCTGATGTTAAAAGTATTTTTATGCAGAAATAAAAAACATTATGAAAATGTTAAGGTAAAATACATATCTAATAATTCCAGACAACCTTAACGCATGGTCGGTAGTAGTTATCTGACGGTTTAAAAAAATAATTTTATCATACGAGTATATAAATGCTGTATATAATTTAATTTAATAACTATCTAATTTAAAATGTGAATTTTTATTCAACCACATTCCATATCCTATGAGAAAGTATAAAATAGAAAAAAATATGTTAAATTTTTTGATGAATTAAAAAAAAAATTAAATCATTATTTAATTAAATTTTAAAACAGTGACATTATAATAATTAAAAACAGACATATTTTAATAAATAAATTTAATTTTTTTTAAAATTAAAGAATTCATCATATAAATAATTATTTAAAAATATAAAAAATTAAAATAACAGTACTATGGAAGAAAAAAAGAAAAAGAAAGAGATAGCAAAAGAAGAAAGTAAAGAAACAAAACAAAAAAAGAGGTGACCTTCAAAAGCGGGCCAAAAGAAGTAAACTTCCTACGCATAGTTGTCTGCCGCTATTTTAATTCAAAGACGTTTCCGTTGCGCCCCGACGCCTGCGGGACGTCGGCATTGTCAACCCATTACTCTGGTCTATAACCTTATTATTCAATAACAATATTTTTACAAGTTATTTAAAAAAAAAAAAAACATTTATTTTTTTGTGCAAATATAAATTTATTTCTCAAATAAAGGGAAGAAGATTAATAAATTACTTATTTTCTTAAAAAATAAAATTAGACTTAAAATTAAAAAATTTCATATAAAATTATTTTTAAATTAATATATAAGTAAAGCAAAATTAAAAATACACTAAAAATTTTAAAAAAATAATCATAGTTTTCCAATGTTTAAATAAATTTGATATTATGAATTTATCGTGCTTTGTAATATTATAAGTATTGGAATCATTGTAATAATCATTCCTTCAATTAAATAAATCCGCTAGATTGAGCTAGTTGTAAAAATCATCATTGAGAATCAGCTGTTTAACAGCAGATTTTCGAAGTCGAAGGTTCTGAGGTTTAAATCCTAATAAAGTTAATTTACGTTTATAAGATTTCAGTGCTAGAGAGAAAGAGGATACAAATGTACTTTGGTGTGATTAGGATTCAATTAATCACAAATCTCAGGAATGATCGCTCTGAGTCTATACAAGACTACACCTCATTTACATCACAAATATATTCTCATTTCTGTCAGGGGTATGCTTATTGTTCACAAGTTGAATAGATTGCAACGGTACGTATCAGGAATATAAAAATTAAGAATTATATTAAGCTATCATAACATACTATAATAATACATTAAATTTATATGCATAATATTACGTAATATTTATTATAGAATACATAATTTACATTGAAATACAAGTAAAATATTTCTTAATATATATATATTATTTTATAATATATTCATAAAATATTACTTTCCCATGTACTTTATCTATACACTTGAAGAATACTTATATTTTCTGAAGAATTTTAAGATTAATTACTCATTTCATAAAATCGCGAATGTCCATTTATTTTCCTTTTAAAAAATGGAGTTTCACTTTATTACGTTAAAAATTAGAGATTTTCTTTTTTTTTCAGTAATCTTGATTTTACATCTGAATGAAATGCGATAAAATTTTTAACGTACTATTCTTGACTGTACAAAATAACTAAGCTTTTCTCATTTCTCTTGCGAAATTTGAGCAATAAAAAGATTTTCAAATAAAAATTTATTCATTTATCAGCCATTTCTGTGGGTAATAAATACATAAAAAAGTTTGTGAAGTTAAGAAAGATAAAAAAAAATGTTATCTCGATTAAATATTTTGCACCAGACCGGACGGTATACAGAAACTCTTATAAAAAAAAATTGTCTAAAAAAAAAATCTAAAGAGTGACGCAACCTTATGGGAAAATGAGTAAGTTACAACAGTAGTTGAAAGTGAACTCCATTATGCGATTCATATAATTGAATACGTTGCATACTCTTAAAGAAATGCTGTAAAGTTTGTTGAGGAACTGCAGCGACATATTGTTTAATTTCGCTCTGCAATTTGGAAATAGTGTAAAGATGAGTTTTGTAAGCAGCAACCATAAAATATCCCCACAAGAAAAAGTAAGGAAGGGATAAACCAAAAGACCAAGAAGACCCCTCTTATCACTTGTCCATGAAAATACTGATACAAAAAAGCCATAGTGTTGGCTGTATGAACGGTAGCATTATCCTGCTGAAACCATATGTACTCACGCCGGAATCCAGGTATAGAGTTTAGGAATTGTTGCACCATCTGAATGTAGCGCTCACCTTTTCACTGTGCCATGAAAGAATGTCATGAAGATTCGCCTACGTGACATTGCACACCAAACATCCACTTTTTGTTCGTGGAGCTTATGTGGATTTTGAGTATACCAAATTCGTGAATTCTGTACATTCACTTATCCATTAAGATGGAACCATGCCTCATCAGACCAAAACCAGTCATCGAGTTCATCCCCATCTGGCGTTACAGATGATATGAGCCACTGAGGGAAAGCTACACGTTTTCGAGTGTCTGCAGGTAACAACTCGTCAACGACACGAATTCTGTACGGATGCATCTTTAAACACTTACGCAATGCCTTGTGAGGACTACTGACGGAAAGACAGACTTCTTGGGAGTAACAGAATATGCAGCTTGAACGTCGATCAACTTTTCTAGTATTAGCGCTTTCGGTCGACCTCTTTTGGCTGTATCTGTCACATTCCCATCTCTTGGAACTTGTCGTACAGTCACTTGATGGAGGACTTGTTTGGTACATCCACAACATACCTTTCTGTGAAAGCATTCTGGGTCTGGGTATAACTGGCACATCGTATTGGGACAGAATGAATATTCTCTGCTGCATTGTGCAACCGATTTTTCCTCAATTAAACATGCAAAAAAAGAAGGAAACATTCTTCAATAAGGTTGTGCTACTTTTTGAAATTATTTTATAGAAATATATATTTTCATTTTGGGAACAATTAATATACGTATATAATATTTTTTCCTTTCAAATAGTACTAAACTTTGAACCAATAATAATGACTATTACTAAAATACCGTGTATTTTATTTTTTTAATAAGCTTTATGAAAATGAACACTTTATTGACTTTTGTTAACTTAATTTTGTCACTTAATGACTATTGTTTATTATTATAGTTATTATTTGGAAAATGGGTGAACTACAAAACCCATTAGTCGAAAAAAGAACAAATCTGGTTAAAAAAAAATATGAAGAAAGAATAAATATTACCAAGTTAACAGTACATATTCTTCTTTTTCTTTACCTTGGCTTTATTCCAATACATTTGAGGTCATGTTTTCCATTATCTTACGTCACTCAATCCAGTGCTTAACAATTTCAGGATATTTCAATCTTCGCTATAACTTTTCATGTGATTCTAATCCTGTAGGGGGAACTGCCATGGTTTTTCTTTTGGCTTCTTCTATCTCAAAAATCATTCTTGTCATACAATCATCATCCTGACGAATGACATGGCTATACCAGTGCAGGCCGATATTCCCTAAGTTTATCTTGCTTGTATCTGCGGTACTTTGAAAAATCCACGAATATATTCATTTCTAGTCTTATCCAAATAAAATATTTTCCTCCTCTGCCAGTCTCAATACGTATTTTTATGGTATGCAATTTTTGTTCATCAGCTTTCCGTATCGCTTAACACTTCAATCTATAGAGAAGAACTGGTCCAACTAATCATTTATCTATGTTTCCTTTAACTCAACAGGTAGAGATACTATTCTAGGCAAAGACCTCTGATTCAGACAACTCATTCTGGTCTTAGTATCCATATTCTTATCTAAACTGAATGTCGAAGTTACTTTGGACTCAAAGTATTTGAACTCCTTCACTTTACTGACCACGGTACGTTTAATATGAAGATGTCGATTATTAATGGGAATTGAACCCAAGAAATTGCAATGCATGTCTTTTATCTCCTCATATTAAATCCTCTTCCAGCATATCATATTAAGCTGTTAAATCATTTTTTATCTCAAGTAGGAACTCTACCACAAAAAACTATGGTCAGCATATAATAACGTCCAAGGGTCCGGTCTGTGGAAATTTTCAGTGATATAGTTTAAAACCAGACTGAATAGCAATACGGTAATTCTCAGAGACTAAACAGAAAAAAGAAGGAGTGAACAGCAATGTGCTCAGGATTGAGCCTTGATGAATCTCAATGCTGATGTCAAGTTCTTTCTTTACCAGTATCGGCAGAGGTTACTACCCAGTTTTTATAATGTGGTATATATACTTTAAAATTCTGGTATAGTATTCAGGGATAAGTTGTGATCTGAGCGTCTGGAATATTAGTTGTATGGCTTTTTTCAAGGTCAATGAGTACCAGATATAGTTCGTTTTTTGATCAGTATGTTTCCATGAAATTAATAGTGCATATCTTAACCCACCGGGTTGATATAGTTGTGAACGCGTCTTCGCAAATCAGCTGATTTCGAAGTCAAGAGTTCCAACGTTCAAATCCTAGTAAAGACAATTACTTTTATACGAATTTGAATACCATATCGTGGATGCCGGTGTTCTTCAATTAACGACACGACTTTAGACAATTAACAAGGTCGACTTGAGACTGTACAAATCTCCTTTTCACTTACACTCATACATATTATCTTCATTCATCCTCTGAAGTAATACTTGACGGTGATTACTGGAAGATATACACGAAAAAAAAGTAGTGCATATGGTAAGAATTTTTTTGTATATTTGACACGAGCGTAAATTCACGTTATGTTAAAATTTAATCAAAAATATTTTTGTTTAGTTTTAAAAAATAAAAATAAAAGCAATGAAATAAAACCGAATAAGTTAACAGAAAATTGAATGGAGAGAACAATATGACCATACCCACGATTTTATATTGTAATAATGAAACAAAAAATTAATTATCAAATTAAAGAAAACAAATGACAAATTAAAGAAACAAATCGCTCAGTGTATACATAATTATGTTAACTTTGATCCATTATATAAACAGAGCAGGAAGGTATCTTTAAATTTAGTTAGCTTTGTTACTTTTAAAATTTATATGAAAAAATTAAGAAAAAAATTAAATGTAAATTTATAATGGAATACACGTACATTCATTATTATTAATGTCACAAACGGATAATAAGGGAGAATTGTTGTTTCCTTCCCTACATAAACACATAACGTACACATAGACACATGTATATATTAATATATAGTGTGGTTACGTTAGTAATTTACCTGCGGAAGAGGGGTGGTTCCTGTAGCAGGATATGGAAGTCGTTTTCACTGGATACCTCGCGGTCCCTGTGGTGTACAGCGCACTTAAAACTGCGCGTACGTTTACCACTCATCTGAAAAAAAAAAATATCATTCAATTTAAATAACATTATACAACTAATTTACAATAGTTTTTAATTATAAAAGATATCATATTTTACTTCATCATTATAAAAAAAAATAAATAATATAGAAAAAATGAAATTGAAATCGAGTACTAGTAAGTACTTTTTATTCAATTAAATACAATTTAGTTTTCCATTTCATACTTACTGATAAACGGAAGAAATACTTAAAAAGAGAAAACATGTATAGTCTTGTCGATTTAGTGTATCGGCCGCCACATTAATCTCATCATATCTAAATTAATTACATACTTAACTTTAACAGTTTTATTCTTTAAAAATAAATACAGTTTACTAACAATTAAAGGATGAAATTAAAACCGATAAAATAATAATTATTAGAAATAAATTTTTAATTATGAGGAGAGTAAAATCATCTAATTAATATTACTATAAAGTGTCAATCATGTTTAAATTTTCAAGACGTGATTTTCTTCTTTATTGAAAAGTATGTAAATCTAGTTTTTTAATTAAACAACGTTTAGAAAAATTTTTTTTGAACATGTTTTTATTCAATTAATGTTAATCATCTCTTATATTAAACGCATAACACAGGAAAACATTAAATTTTACTAAAAAAAAAAAAAAATATTATTTTATTTTCAAATAAAGATAAGGTAATAAAAATTTATTTTGACAGACATTCTATTAGCGAAAGAGTAAAGTGATAATATTGAATGGATATAAGTAGAAAAAACTCGACTTTTTATTATTTTATATTGTTTCCTTCTGAAAAAGTATCAACTCATTTTAATCTAAAATTTTACAAAAAAATTGCCTTTGTTCCATAAAAAAACAGTAACACGTCAAAAACGCATTACAATAAAAAAACACAAATAAATATATATAAAATAACAATTTTTTCTATGCTTACATTTCTTAGTATCATTCTTTTGTCTCTTGATACAGAACCACTAAATTGTCAAAACGTATTGTACTGATACTTTATATTTCTGTTAATCTTTATATTGCATTTAATCAATGTCCCTCCCTACATTTGATGTCATACCTTATCTGATATTCTTCTTATATTTTTATTTTTATTTTTTTTACTTTAAAGACCATTTAGTTCATTTTTTTGGCAAGTTGTATCTTTTCTTGCTGATTTGTTGTTTTTCAGCTTTTATTTTTTGCCAGTAATTTCTAAGGGTTTCAGATCTTCTTGCCCTTTCTTGTTCAGAGTATACCCGGCTTATTGTTTTCTTGGGTTTTGATAGGAATCTTGTTTCATTATTTTTTAATTTCTCATAGTTTCCGGTTTTCATTTTTAGATTTTCATGGGTTATGTCTAATTCCTCCATGTCTTTCTGTACTTCGTATAACCAGTTCGATCTGCTTTTCTTGTTCCAGAAAAGTTCGATTAACCGTCTAATAAGTCTGGTCTCTCCCATTCTGAAAATATGTCCTAGAAAGGAAATTCTCTTCTTTCTAAATTTATTAGTTATCGGAATGATCGTTTTGTAAATCTCTGCGTTTGGAATAATTCTCCAAATCCCGTCTTTTTTAATGTTTTTCCTGATACATCGTCGTAGAATCTGTCTTTCAATCTTTTCCAGTTTGTCGGTAAACCTTGTCTGGTACGGTCCAAATATGGTTTCGCATCCGTAAAGTATTTCTGGTTGGATAACTGAGTTATAATGTCTTATTTTTGTGTTTATGGACATGCATTTTTTGTTATAGATGTTTATTTGTTAGAATCATTATCTTTTAATTTTATTCATCTATTTCTTACTTTCAATAAATTGAGGTTCTTGAAAAGGATATCCGTTTGATTATTTATCTGTTCATTTATGATCATTTTATTGTTACTTTTTAATTTAAAGATTTCTAGATTTTCTAAAATGTTCACTCTTCTTGCTTTAACACGTTTGTGAATTAATTTCGTTGATTCTTCCATTTCCATTGGGATATGTCCTTCTTTTATTAAATGTGTTGCATAATTAGAATTTTTTTTTCAAAGATGCCTAGCGTTCGTTATATCAATATTGTAAATAATAAATACTGCACATAAAGAAACGTCAACATTCCAACTTGCAGCATCATAACGAACCGCTTCTAACTTGCTCAGCTGAAATTTTTCAAATTTAAATTGAGGGTAACTCGAGAACAAGTAAAAAATTTTCATGAATTTTTTTACATGCACAACTTCAGATAAACTGCCACAGCACATCTAAATTTCTATGAAATTGATCTAGTAGTTTTGGAGAGTTTCAAGCCGTAAAACTTTATACATGAATGTTATTTTCGTAATTCTCATACCTCAAAACGAAAAGAAAGATCATTTTCACCCCCCCCCCCCCAATCTAAAACGTGCACCAAAAAATTCTCAACTTGAGGCTGTTGATTGTTGTCGACCTTATATTAAGCGCAACTCAGGAGCGACTCAACCAACTTTCATCAAATTTTCACATGGATAACATCAGATACATTACTACAGAATAAATAAATTTCAATGAAATTGATATAGTAATTTTGGAAATTTTTGAGCCACAAAATTTTATATATAATCTTATAAATAAATATATAAGGAACCACAATTTAAGTGAATGATATTTTCGTATTCCTCCTATCTCAAAACGTAAAGAAAATTCATTTTCATCCACCATTCCCATCATAAGATCGAAAGTAATTCTGTTCTTTTCTTAGAAAATTCGGTAAAAAAAGTTATATAAATTGTAAATAAATATTTACATAATTATATTTTCCACTTACCAACATCATTAATAGAGACCAATCATTAATAGAGACTATGTTCAAACACTTTTGGAGATTACTACTCCATCCTCAGGAACAATGACAATATACTTATAAATGTTTACTTCACCACATCAATAATTTTAATGAAATATATTTTTTTTCCATAATCTCCGAAAGCGTTTGAACATAGTAGCTATTAATGAATGTTGGTAAGTGAAAAATATAATTATATAAATATTTATACATTGTTACCAACGGGCCTTGCTTAATAAAATTAATCTAAATTGTAAATAGTTATATGATAATAACAGATAATTAGATGAAAGGATGTTATAGGTCAAAGATTAAGTAATAATAGCGAACAATATATAATTAAATTGGAATTATTATATTTTTTCTATTAAATGAGTAAAATTTAATGAAAAATAATCAAGATATAAATACAAATAAAAAAAACAAATTATAAAAGAAAACATTACTTTGTTTAAGTATTTTTTTTAAATTTAATTTTAACACCAGAATTGATAAAATTCAAGAGTTCCAGATTTATAGAAGAGGTCATGTTTTAAGCAGATTATAAAAAACCAAGCTATACGAAGAAAGGATAAATTAATAAAAATATTAAGAAACAATAATGTGATCGAATTATAATTAATAAGTTAATAAAATTATATAAAAATAAACTTTAAAAGTTATAAGGGTAATTAATTAAAATTCAAATAAAAAAATAAATAAATAAATTGGCAATTAATTTTAATAAGAAATCTGGCTACCGGAAATTAAAGTAATTCTATTAATAAAAGATATATATAAAAAAACAAGAATAATGAACTTTTTTTATAACGTCTATAGAAATATCTAAGGAACACAGACAAAAAAAAGTTTTATTTTATTATTATTAATGTAATAATTCTATAAAAAGACTGGAGTTTAATTTAACGAAGCATTAACTTTCAACGGAGGTAATTCAGTTAATGGTAGAGATCAATGTGAATTAAAAGATTTCTTTCACACGTTACAGCGTGCGAATTGTAATATTAACAATCAATTATAAAGAACAACTGAATATTTAAAGGATAAAACGATTTTCAACTGTTTTTCTCAATAACAATTATTAAAAACAAATTTTTATATCGTTATAACAAAATTACAAATTATTTTAATCATACTACTTTTATAGAAAGCCTGATTAATTATAAAATATTCATTCATAAATTAACCATTATCATTAATAATGTAACAATAATAATAACAATAATAATTTATTTTTGCCGCCACATCTCCTCTTATCTATTTACAACCATCTACAGAAGAAAATTATCAGGATAGCTGGAATGACTTAATACCTAAATACTTTTAATTATATTTTACAAATTTTAGAATATATTGTGCAATTTTATGTTTTTCTGGTTGATATATAAAGCTATCTGAAGGGAATACTACTGTAATCAATCAAAAAATGAAAAACCTTTTTCAAAACATTTTTAAAAGTTTTAAATTTTTCTGAAAATAAATAAGTATAGTTACAAAATTCATTAGTTTACTTTACAAAATTCATTAAATATATATATATATATAAATCCCTTTCATCATGCCGAAAGGCGGAGGTAGATTTAACCGGTGCTAAGTAGGGGATAAAAAAGAGTTCCACCATAAAGTTAAGAAAAATTTCAAATTTACTCAATACAATGATTGCATGTGAAAAAGTTTCACATGTTTAGCATACGATAAGCCCAATCTTCTTACAATTCCAGCAACATTTTGGTCATTTCTTGCCGTAAGGGTTGGCCATATCAAAAATTGTTTCAGACAAAAGTTTTAGGTAATGTTTAGGGGATTAACATCAAAAATTGTTTCAGACAAAAGTTTTAGGTAATGTTTAGAGGACTAAACATTACCACTTTAAACCGATTCGATACTGTGCCTACTAAGGGAGGTTTACTTAGATAGGTTGTAAGCCCTTATTCAAAGAATAGTAGGGACTTTAAACTAATTCGATATTTTACTTAATAGGAAAGTTATAGCGATATCTTGTTTTTTCAAAAAAGTCCTCCCATTTCTAACCCCATATTCCGATTTCGCCCATTAACAAACTCGACCAAGATTTTGGGTCGTTATATTTTATTTAATTTGAAAGCGATTGGCGAAAAATTACGGCAGTTATTATGTTCACAAGAAAGTGAAATTTATATATATATAAACTTTTGAACTGACGGTGGTTTTGGGGTCTGGGGGATGTAAAACACGAAGATATGTCGAAATTTTTTGGAAGTCGAATCATGGTACCCATTACAATAGGCAGCTTTCTTATGAAATCTACCTAAAAAACTTTTTTGATTAATGTAATGAATAATTATAATTTCTGGTAGTTTTTACTATCTTTACATTACATAAGATAGATTCTTTAATAATGTTTAAATTTATGCAAGTGTAATAATCTTTTACTAGTTTGAATATTTATTATACAGGGTCATTCACGGGAACCGGATGTTTTTGAAGTGGGTTGTACTCGGGCGTTCGTGGTGGGAGGGGCACGTGGCTGGTGTCTGGCGTTTCCTTTGTTCATAGCATTTACATTTTAGTCGTTGAGATGGACCCGTGGACGCTAGACCAACGCCTGTACGCGTATGGTAGTTTTGTGCGAACTGACGAATCCGTAATAACTGCTGTTAAGCGAGATTTCTGCCGTCAGTTTAATATCCATCGTAATGCAAGTGTCCCTCTTCTCGTAACACAATATTGCGATGGGTAAACAACCTTCGAACAAGTGGTTCAATATTGAAGAAAAAACCACCGGGTCCCCGACGAACTGCTAGCACTCCGGAGAACATCGAACGAATAAGGGAAGCCATTGTCAGAAGCCCACGCCGCTCTATTCAGAGGCATTCAGCAACGCTTCAAATGAGCACAAGTACGGTAAGACAAATTCTGCATACAGACCTGCATTTCCATCCTTACAAGATAGCCGTCGTGCAGCAGTTAAACGAGCAAGATTTCACGCAGCGATTACAATTTTGTCGAAAAATGCTTACCGTTTTTGAAGAACATGAATATTTGTTATTGTTAATGAGTGACGAAGCCCATTTTCATCTGAATGACTTCGTCAACAAACAGAATTGCTGGTATTGGGCAGAAAGAAACCCACATCAGCTTCACGAGAGACCACTTCATAGCCCAAAGGGACTGTCTGGTGTGCAATAGGAAAGGTCGATGTTATTGGACCATATTTTTTTGAAGAAAATGACGCTGCCGTAACTGTAACAGCTGATCGTTACATTGCGATGTTGAATACGTTTTTCATCCGTGAGGTACAGAACCGGGGAATCGATTTTCAAAATGTGTTATTCCTGCAGGATGGAGCTACAGCGCACACAGCGAGGGCAACGATGGCTGTTCTCCGTAACTTGTTTCCGGGACGGATCGTTTCCAGATTCGGCGACATTCCTCGGCCCCCTCGGTCCCCCGACTTGAGTAGTTGTGATATTATTTTTCTGTGGGGGTTTCTGAAATTGCGTGTGTACGGCAATAAACCGCGTACATTGGAGGACCTAAAGATCGCAATTCGTCATCATGTCACCCAGATTGATGTAGACATGCTGAAAAGAATTGAGGCCAGTAACCGTGAAAGGCTACAACAATGTATTGCCCAAAATGGACATCACTTGTTGGACATAATTTTTCGTTCATGAGTAAGTAACAAATGCTTTGATTTAACAAGTGTTTCAGTACCAGTAAAACTTAAATATTCAATTAAAATAATTTATATATATATATATTAAATAATATATATTAAAATAATATTAAAAGTAAATATTCAATTTTTTATGATTATTATAAAAACATCCGGTTCCCGTGAATGAGCCTGTATAACGGTTTTATTTTTAAATCACTGTTTTTTTATTTAATAAAACAAACGAATGCAAATTCAAAAATTATAAAGATCTATGTAAACGCAATCAAACTGAGAAAATGTCCGGTTCCATCAGAAAAACAAGAGCCAAATTCTTCAGCGATTTTATGAGAATGAATGTTACTAGGTTCATAAAACAAAATTTTCAACCATATTTACAACAAAAAAAAAGAAGGTAAATCAATCCGTAATGCTTCCAAAAATAGCTGACAACTTATGGTTGTTTCTGATGCACGGCTTACACACTCAACTTAATTCAAAATATTTATCATTTTATTTAAATATATTATTTTTTCATTTAATTCAATGTTTCCAACTAGAGCGCCCGAATTTAATTCCGCGGATGTTGTGGTACTAGTGACAACGGTCGGCACTAACTAAACAAACGTAATTTCACAACTATAACATAGAACAAATTTTGCTTGTACGATTGTGTAGCCGCGAGGTTTAACACACCAGGTACTGAGTCAACTAGGCGATTGAGGTTGACACCCAGCCCGACCGAGTTCGTTTTTTACACTTTAACTATTATTCATTTATTTAATTCTACCGCTCAACTGTGACGTCACAATGTAGCAGTAATTTAAAGCATTTTTTGGGATGTAGTGCGATTTTTTAAAACTTTTTTTTACAAATATTGTTATTTTTTCATCATTAACAAATGTGCTTAAGAAAAATAAACCTTAATTAGACGAAATCTCGAGTTACTGAGGATGACCTTGCTCTACAGCCCCACCCCTTGACCTTTTAAGTTGAAAATTTAATGGCATCAATGTTCCACATATAGAAAGTAATCTGACTAAGTTTGGTCAAAATCAGTCCAGTAGTTCTGGAGATATAAGGTGATTTAAAGACCAACACCGAACACACACACACACACACACACACACACACACACACACACACACACACACACACACACACGAACATTAACATCCAAAAAATTTCCATCCAATTTTTTGGGTTCCTTATATGTCAAAACGTCAAGATCCCGTGAAAACCGCATATGCCCAAATTGGACCGATTATAATATTTTCCCTTCTAGAGCTATAGCAGTATCTAAACGGGATAGTAATAAACCTAAGAAAAAAAAATGAAGAAATAATATAAAATAGAACCATCTTTAGAAAATTAGTAAAGATTTCAACAATCTCCAAGAAAATGAAGGAAAACAAAAACAAATAAAGTTAGACTTTTAACCCTTAAGCCTCCGGAACCACCGTTAGGCGTTGTATCAGAGGATGAGTTGAAACGACAATTTTTTAGAACGTGAAAATGCCAGACCTGATCGAGATTCGAACCCGGGACCTTTGGATGAAAGGCCGAGACGCTACGACTCGCGTCACTGAGGCCGGCTAAAAGTAAAAGCTTAACGGATTGTAAAATATAATATTTTATTTGTTACAGTTATGTTTTTGTAAAGTCGATTTTATTTTTAAAAATTGACTTTACAAGTATACGTAATAAGCATATTAAAAAGGAATACGTTTTTGTAATCGTATGTATGTATATGACTTCCATGAGTGGGCATATGAGTACATTTTCCCACAACATTTATCTTAATAAATGAGAAAAAAAATTCCTAATTTATTTTTTATTCTTTAAATATTTTAAAGTAAGATAAGATAAAAATGAATACATATATATATATAAGGAAACAATTTGAGTAGTAAAAGAGGAATAAAAAGAAAACGGATTAAGAAATAAATTAAATAATATACAAAAACATTTGAATAAATTACAATAAACCTTATTATGTTTTCATTTCCCACATAAAGTACCAGAAAATTCGTTGCCATGTCTATTGTTAATAAACACTGAATCAAGTGTAGTTACCAAAAGAAACAAAAAACAATAACAATATAAAAAACGATGGGAGTTTATGCGCGTAAATATATGTGTACGTATAATATAAAATAAAAAAAAAAGCCAAGTATATTTGTGTGCACGCGCGCATTTCTAGTATAATATATATTTATCCTATAGGCTGCGTGAGTGAATAAGTGCATATTAACCACAAGCATTCGTAAACCGTGGGATTATACTTAATTTTTAAAAAAATAATAAATAATTTTGAATTTCCATATTAATTATTAAAATCTACTAGTAAAATAAAAATAAGAAAATATATATTTATTATAATTAATATAAAAATATATAAAACTTATTAAAAAAGGGCCTAATTTTATTATTTATGTAAACCTTAAGTTTAACATTACGAAATTTAATAAACAATACAGAAGACATTATTAAAGCGAATAAATATTTAGTTATAAAACATCGATTTCAGCGTTAGAAAGAAAGTTTTATTAAAATAAAATTGAGGAAAAAGTAAAAACTACTTGGGGAAAAAACGCACTAAAAATAAGAGAATAATTTCAAATTTTAAAAGTAGTCGCCAAATTAAGTAGGAGGTACTAAGAAATTCGAAGTCTTTTTATTTGGCGTCAACTTTTAGAATTAAAAAAAAAATATTTAGCCTTACCTTTATGACGTATTTAAAATCTCTTTAAAAATTAAATAAAAAATAATTATTTATTTTTCACTTTTTATTTTTATTTAAAAAAATACAGACACGTTAAAAAACCGCTGCCTGTATAAAAAAAATGCCTTATTAAAAAAAATTGGGGAGAAAAAAGAAAAAAATATATTTTAAAACTTTAAAAGTAGGTGCCAAATTAAGGAGGTACTAAGAAATACATAGTTTTGTTTTGACGTCATCTTTTAAAATTTAAAAAATTATTTAGTTTTATTTTTATTACGTTTCTTAAGAAATCTTAAGATTAATATATGGAAGACCAGTATATTCGATTCTAATTGTACATTTATCTATGAAAAATATCTTTTTCCGATTGATTCCACATAATTTGACCGAAGCTCGAAAACAGGCTGATGGTGTAATGGGAATGCTCAAAAAATTCGACCGAGAAAATGCAAAATCCGTTTATAATATCGTAACAGGAGACGAAACTTGGATATAATTATACAAGCCGGAAACTAGTTAGTTACGTTTCCTGTTACGATATTATAAACGGATTTTACATTTTCTCGGTCAAAATTTTTTTAGCATTCCCATTACACCAACTGATACGAGCTTTGTTTTATGAAATTTGAACTTTTTTGTTGCATGAAGGGATTGGGATGGTAAAAATAATTTTCTTTACGTTTTGAGGTATGAGGGTTACGAAAATACCATTCTTGTATAACGTTTTATTATTTTATTTTTTTAATAATAAAATCAATTAGTTAAAATATATTTAATATTTTAAGAAAAAGGGAAGATATTTGAATGCTATTAATTAAAACATTATTAAAAAAAAAATATATTGATACAGATAAAAAAAAATTCGAATTTTTAATTGAAAATCCTTGAGGTTCAAAAATATCTGAATAATAAATATCTTAACAGAGTTACAGAAAAAGTGACAATAATGCTTTACAGAAAAAAAAATTCATAAATAATTTTTTTTTTAACTCTACAAAGGTTAAAACTTAAATTAATCTACAATTATTTCAAGTACGGAACAGAATTTGAAGAAAACATACAATATAAAAGAGGATGTCATATTCAGTATAATGACAGTTGGGAAAACATTTGACGTCATATCAAATGGAAGCATCATGTAGACCACGTGTTATGAATAATTAGGTATCTGCTGGAGCGAAAACAAAGTCCTTTTCTTGTTATAATATTCTTCGTAAAGAATATTTATGTAGATAAATATATTATTTTTGAATTGTTATAATAAAATTCTAAGATGTCAAAAAAAATTCTTTCACAAACAAAATAAATTTTCCTGGAGGAAAATTAACCTACGAAAAGTAATTATCGCGCTTAAAAGATTTATGTTTTTTTAAGATATCCATTGTAATAATTGAAATTACACTAAAAAAAAATAATATCCTAATTTAATATAACATCAGAATACTAGTCGATACATTATAGAAGTATAATTTTTGGTTTTGACATATTTTAAGATACTTTTTCATTTAAACATTCACTGAATGAAGTTTTTATATGGATCTATTTGAACAGAAGAGAAAGATTAAGAAAAAAGTTATGATTGATGGGTTATAACTTTTAGCCGAAAAAGAAATAAGGGAGTGAGGTAAAAAAATAGTATCAAACACGTCAAATAGCATGACTAAAAAAAATAAATCATTTTTAAAGAATAATTATTTTTAAAATTTTGAGTTCATCTTAAATACAGATGAAATTCTTTGTTAATTTAAAGGAAAAAACAAATAAATAAAAAACCAATAAAACTAACTTAATTATAAAGGAAAATACTTTTAAAATCCTTAAATTATAATTTCCTTAAAGTGGAGCCAAATTAAAAAAAAGTGATATAAAATTTAGTTTCGGCTTCAAAAATATGAAATTTAGAGAAGAATGAAAACATTTTTATCACTTTTTTTTTAAGTAGTTTTTTAACGACTTTTCGAAGAAAAGTACGATATTATTTTCGGTCACATGGTATGATTGTGGGCAGGGTGAAATTGAATTTTCTATGTTTTGAGCGATGCGGAGTACAAAAAAAATACCATTCACTTAAAATGTAACTTCCTTATACGTACATATATATCTATAAAATCAGCAAAACGACTGGATCAATTTCATTGAAATTTAGATACACTGTAGTAGTGTATCTGAGATTGTGAATGTGTGAAAATTTGATGAAGATTAGTTGAGTCGTTCCTGAGTTATGGTAATTTAAGTTTGACAACATACAACATAACCTCAACCCACAGGATTGGCCTAGTGGTGAAGGCATCTTCCCAAATCAGCTGATTAAGAAGCCTGCGTTCAATTCCTAGTAAAGGCTAGGATTACTTTTATACGGATTTGAATACTAGATCGTGGATACCGGTGTTCTTTGGTGGTTGGGTTTTCAATTAACCATACATCTCAGGAATGGTTGAATTGAGACTTTACAAGACTACACTTTATTTACACTCGTCATACATATCATCCTCATTCATCCTCTGTAGTAATACCTGAACGGTAATTCCCGGAGGCACAGGAAAACGAAAGAAGACAATATAACCTCAATTTGAGATATTCTTTTTTTTTGCTCGCATGGTGTGATTGGGGGGGTGAAAATGAATTTTCTTTACGTTCTGAGGTATGATGATTACGAAAATACCATTCATGTATAAAAGTTTTTGGCTCGAAAATCAAAAATAACATTTATGCATAAAGTTTTATGGATCGAAACTCTCCAGAACTACTGGATGAATTTCATGGAAATTTAGCTATGCTGTTGTGGTGTTATCTGAAATTGTGCATGTAAAACTTTTATGAACATTGGATGAGTCGTTTCTGAGTTAAGTTCAATTGTTCCACAAAATTTTAAAGATTTGTGGCTCGACAATTTCCAGAAAGTACTGAATCAATTTCATTGAAATTTAGTTGATTATGTGAAAATTTGATGGAGATTGGTGGAATCGGTTACACATAATTTAAAGTCGAAAACAGACAAAATAAGCTCAATTTGAGGTTATTTTGACTTTATATAGTATATTTTTAATGCGCGCTTATCTCACTAATGTGTGAGTTTAATCTTGGTTCTTGATTATAAGGGTCTCCACTATTTTTAATTATGTCATCAAATTACGGTTATAATAATTTAATTTTCTTACAAACAGAAAATATATTTTAATTTTAAATGAAATAAAATTTATACTTCTTTTAATTTTTTATTTAATTTATGTTTTGTATATTTCTTAGACAAATCATTTTACAGAATAATTATACGAAATAAAATAACGAAAAATCAGTCTTCTTGTGCAGAACTGTACAAGAAGTTTTTAGTTTTAATTCTGTTTTAAATGTAATCCTATAAAAAAACCTTCCTAAATTAAAGAAGCCGTTTAAATGATATGTGAACACAAGAGGCTTGTGTCTAGTTTAAAATTAAAAAAAAAATTGACGTAGACACCACATGACTACCTTGTACGCCTATTAAATTCACATATACACAATTTTTTTTTAAAATGAAAATTACATAAAATGTTATTTCATTAATAACTTTTGATTTTTCTTTTTTTCTTATTGTTATCATTATTTATCGTAAAATTGTTTTTACAACCAGATATTAATTTTTAATTATTAATAAATCAATATATTTAAATTAAAAAAAAAAAAAGTTAACAAGAAGGAAAAGAAGTCTGATTCGAACTGATGTCCCTTCCCCTTCTAAGATCCAAATATTTCATTAATTAAAATTTCATTTGGCTATAACTCTGGAACTAATGAAAATACGTATCACTTATGATATATCGTTGAAAAGCTCTAATTAGCACTTATTACTGCAGATAAGAAAAATTCCAAAATCCAAATTTGGATTTTTTACTTTTTTGGACATTTTTGTTCAAGTCGATTGCAATCAAAAGATGAGTTGCACAACTAGATGTTACAACAGTCCTAAATCCAAAATGTCAACATCCTGCGGCTAATCTTTTTTGAGTTATGCGTACGTTTGTACGTACGTATGTACGTACGTACAAACGTCACGCCGAAACTAGTCAAAATGGATATTTCCGTTGAAAACCGAGATTTTTCGTTATCATAATACTTCCTTTACTTCGTATAAGGAAGTAAAAATGATTACAAAAAGAGTAAAAATTGCGATTCGCACTTAACAAGTGAGCTTTTCTATAATATGTAGAAATAAGTATTATTATTTATCCTAAGTTTTCTAATAATTTTCATGCTTTAACGCGTGAAAATAAGTATATATCAGAATTATATCATATATGCTATGTGTAATGCTGCATACATCAAAATTCTATAAAAATTCAATACTAAGGAAACCATATCAATAACAAAACAGAAAAAAATATTTTCAAATCGACAATGAAGACAGCGTTATTTTTAGTTATCCTTTAATGATCAAAATCCAAATCCAAGAACCTGCCACTTTGTTGAAAACGTCTTAATTTACAAGCATTCTCTTTAAACGACAGTAATTTTTTGAAATCACAATCGATAATATACGTAAATATGATGTTTGTTTTATTCCATTAAAGTCTACAAGCATTCTCTTTAAACGACAGTAATTTTTTTAAAATCACAATCGATATTATACATAAGTATGATGTTTGTTTTATTCCATTAAAGTTTTTTATTTCTAATAAATAACCTGTTCAACTTGAGAACAATAAGCAACCTCAAGGCTCAATGAGATGTGGATGATGTGAGTAACATTTAATGAGGTGTAGTCTTGTACAGAGTCAGGCCGACCATTATCGGCCTAAGTACAGACTCAAGCCGACTGAGTTGTGTGGTTAATTTAACCACAACCATCAAAGTATTCCGGTATCTACTGTCTACTATTGAAATCAGTATAAATGTACCTTACCTTTTCTAGGATTTGAATCTCAAAACTCGAAGATGTTAAATAGCTAATTTAAACGACATTACATTAATTAAAAAACAGCAATTTTACAGATTTTGCCAGTTTTGTTTACCTATTGAGCTTACCATTTTCATTGCCTACACTGTGTGTTTTTGCTTCGTTTTTAACCTTCAAATTATATATAAGAACATTTTTAAATACTCATATTAAACTATTATTTATTTGTAATAAACGTTAGAATTTCACTCATGGGCCTAATATGATAAAAAACCACCTTAAAAATTAATTTTTAAGATTTCTTTTTTACAAAAATGTCTACAATATATTCTCTTGGATCAACCAATAAATGTGATGGATGTCTATAACTGACTTTAAGGAGAGAAAGCTCAACAGGAATTAACACCTATATAATGTGTTTTATACTGGCTGGCACCCTATACCAACTGTCGATGGTTGATATGAAATGAATTTTTTATTGGATGTGAAAAAATGTCATGCCTGATTGAGACTCGAAGCCAGAACTCCCGGATGAAAGACATAGACATTACCACTCTGCCAGTGAGATCGACTTTTAAGACTTAGAACGGTAGTTTTATTTTAATTTGTACAGAAAATTGTAGGCTATTAATACTTAAACATTAAGCAATATTTATAATAAGGGTGAAATTCAAAATTTATTTGTAGATTTTTAGTGATAAATGAATATTTTTTTAACTAAGTACGCATATAATAAAAATATGAAGCAACCGTCAATTGTATGGTTTCATAAGTAAGTAGTATTTTATTTTATAATTATTACATATATATGTTCCCGTGAAAAACCGATTTCTGCAAATGTAAATATTCTCCAGTGAAAGTCGACACATACCAAATACGTCGGTGAAAGACCGAAATATTTGCTTATTCGGACCTTCGCCAGTATATCTCGACAGAGATAAGCTCTGGTAGGGGTCGAAACGATAACTAGAAATTAAAAAAAATCACCCAATACCAATCTCTAAGTTAAATAGAATACGAGAAACCCTCATAAAAAAGAAAAAAAATTAAATTTAAGCCATACATAACCTTCACTCGCTAACCTTGTCTAATTGTTAAATATACAAATTATATATGTTATTCTCCAACATTGGAAGCGATTGTGTTTAATCACTGCATTTATTAAAACGTTAATCAAATTTTCAGTATATACAGAATATGTTAATTGCAAGGATACACGATAATGATACACTGTTCAATTTTTTTATAAAAATATTTTTTTCAACTTTCACCATGCATGTTGAATGCGGTGAATTTGATTAATCGCCGCCTTCAATATTGAAGAATAACATATATATATATATATATATTGTATATTTAATGTTAATTAGACGAGGTTAGCAGCCGGTTTCCGTGGCGCAAGTGGTAGCGTCTCGGCCTTTCATCCAGAGGTCCTGGGTTCGAATTCCGGTCAGGCATGGCATTTGTACACGCTGCAAAAATTGTCATTCATCTCATTCTCTGAAGCAATACCTAACGGTGGTCTCGGAGGTTAAAAAAAAGACGAGGTAGCGAGCGTAGGTCATGTTTAACTGAAATTTAAAGTTCCTTATTTTTACGAGGGTTTCTCGTAATCTATTTATCTTAGAGGTTGATATTGGATGATTTTTTTAATTTCTAGTTATCGTTTCGACCCCCATCAGAATTTACTTGTGTTTCTCGACATGTACCGACGAAGGTCCGAATGTATAATAATATAGGCAAATATTTCGGTCTTTCATTGACGTATTTGATATGTGGCGATATTCACCAGAGAATTTTGATATTCTCTAATTTCGGTCTTTCACGGTAACTAAATATATATAAATATATATGTGTAATTTTATGTTTAAAATTCAGTTTATGGAAGGAATGAATTTAAAAAACGTATAATAAAAAGTGTGGAAACATTAGCTTGAATTTTCTGAACTATATACTCTTAAAAATTGTGCCCATCAAAGGATTAAACAAATTTTGTATCTTTTAACAAGTAAGTTTGAAAAACTTACAATGGGGCACAACAAAAATTTTCTTTATAAAAAAAAATTCATCGAAATCGATATATTTAGTAACGAATAAGACTTGAAAATGCGTAAAATCAAAAACAAAAGGATCATATATAGAAACTTCCAATATTTTGTTTTTTGAGATCGGTTAACATTTTTTTTTTTAAAAAAGAAATACGTAAGTAAAAATAGATTTCTTAGAGCATGTATTTCCAGTAAACTCTGCCTCTGTAATAATTAAAACATTATTAAAAATTATTTCATAATGGTCTATATGCTGAGACTACAGTAATTATACACAAAAATATATATCAATCTTTTCACAATTCATATACGTTTTTGGAACTTAAATATTATATTTATTATTAGTAGAGTGTTTTATACATATATATAATGACAAATATTCTAGGAATTTTGGTACGCTTCTTTTAGATGCTTGACTGAATGCTTGTGTGACTGATGCTTAACAATTGCCGCCTACAAGCACGTTCTTTCTTTACTACGTTACTTGAATATTTAACTTTTCTTACCTTAACATTTTTTCTTGTCTACAACCTTTTATTTATATGAAAATTAAAAAGAAAAAATAGGAAGAAAAACAGTCTAAAAACGATATCTTTTAATTATTTTTTTTTCTTTTTTGTGTTTTTTAATTAGTGTTTAAGACAACCTCAAAACATTAATCTTCTTTGATATCATTATTCCAAAAATGTATATATATATATATATATATATAATCATAGTTTACAGTACCCTTTAATCAAAGTTTTATCATGTACACAAAATATCACATGAAAAAACTGAGAAATTTTCAGGACATGTTCTACTGGTGAATATAATGAAAAAGATTTATATAAATATACATCTGAAAACGCTTTGTTATCGAGTTACGGCTAGTGAAAGATTTCGCCTGGATTTCAGCTCTTCTAATAAAAAGTAACCCAATGTAATTTTTAGGATCTAAATTAAGGAGTAAATATGGTGTGGTTCCTTTTGTAATTTGAGCTGGGAAATAGGATAAAATAGGTCCCAGAACTGTAACTCTAATACTTTTTAAAATATCCGACAGAAAACACAAAATTCGGTGTCGAAAAACAGGTTTTTTTGATGTACAGCTTTGTAGTACAACAGCTTTGTTAAATGACGAATAAATGCGGAAAATTTATTAGTAACAAAACTTGTAGAGAATTTAATTGTAATAAAATTAATATAAATACAACCAATAAAAAGTAAATACAATCTTTCAAAAACTGGTTTTTTATTGAAGCAAAACAGACAAAAATAGAAAATCGTATTTTCTTTCTTTGTTTATGGATTTTGTAACAGAAATTCTAAAGCTGCCCGACGTGAATATCAGGACAAATTTCCTGGAAGGTGGTTTCCAAATAAGAAACCATTATCTTCGCTATATCAGCATTTACGAACGAAAGGGTCATTACCAATGTGTTCATTTTCTGTTGGACGCCAAATCGTGTTAATGACGAACATCGTGTGATTGAGCATAGGCACTACTAGTACAAGGCGAATTTCACACTACTTTGTACTACAAACCTTTTTTATTTTTCCTCCGGGAATCACCGTCAGGTATTACTTCAGAGGATGAATGAGGATGATATATAGGAGTATAAATGAAGTGTAGTCTTGTATAGTCTGAGTTCAACCATTCTTGAGATGTGTGGTTAATTGAAACCCAACCACCAAAGAACACCGGTATCCACGATCTAGTTTTCAAATCCGTATAAAAGTAACTGCCTTTACTAGAATTTGAACGTTAGAACTCTCGACTTCGAAATCAGCTGATTTCGAAGTCGAGCTGATTTCAGCTCGACTTAGCTGAATTCAGCTGATTTTTTGCGAAGACGCGTTCATCACTAGACCAAACCGATGGATTTACATCTTACATCCTAAATTATTTGAAATATATATTCCAATCTTTGTTTTTCTTTTTAATCTTCACCTATCTACCTGTCAGTTATGTAATTATCTAGGTTTATATGTAGTGATTTTATCACAAATCTTTATCTCTGTCTATTTCATCTTAAGAGTTCTTCATTTTAAATTTTATTGATCGATCTAATTTTCAACTTTATCCTATAAAATCATATTTCCTAGAACTTTATTCTTTTCCTTTCTGTTATTCCTACAGTCAATGATTATATGATGTTTGATTATTAGTACTTTCACTACAATAAACTGTTAAATTCTACAAAAAATCTAAAATTAAAATTCTACTAAATCCAAACCTACAATTTTAATTTACTAAAATCTGTTAATAAAAATTCTACAAAATAAAATGTAGAAAACTACATACACACACACACACACACACACACACACACACACACACACACACACACACACACACACACACACACACACACTCACTCACTCACTCACTCACACTCACACTCACACACACATATATATATATATATATATATATATACACACACACACACACAAATATATATGAAATTACAAATTTTACTGTGTTATATTTTACAGTAGATCTTTTTGTGCGAATAACAAAAATTCATGATTTTAAAACCTACTTAAGTAAATGGATAACTTTTAGGAAAGATATAGTAGAAAGAAAACAAATTTTATCTTATTTCTTATCAAAAATAGATAAGAGAGAGGATATGGTCATTTAAAGCCTGTGCATTATTAACATCCTACTATACCAAGGTACTGACTGGTGCTTGATAGACGAATCGTTCCGGTTAAATTCCAACCTATCTAATCAAGGATCTATATACAATAAGAAACGTTCGTGTACATGTTTGTACGAACACTTATACATGAAACAAAACTAAATGAAACCCGTAAATCTAACTGAAATAATCTAAAATAAGTAAAATATTAACATTATTATAAAAACTGATAAAGGAAATATATAAATAAAAACAAAAGTTGAATTACACCGCACTAAATACAAAACAGAAGTCTTGCGTGATTACTTACTCATAGTCTACTACCTGTACTTAACAGACTACATATAGTCATTCTGGTCACGAGGCACGTGTCATCATTGTACAAGACACGTGTAGGAATTCTAACATTATTTTAAACCATAAACTTTGTACGATTTTTTTCTCTACAAGATCATAAAAAAAAAGAAAAAAAAAACAGTTCTGGCTTACGTTTAGAAATGTAAAGTTATATATGGGTTAGTATAGTAATATTATTTAAGTAAGAAGTTCATGATTTTAATTCCGTTATATAGAAATAATTGGCTATATTTAAAATAACTAAACAAGAAGTTATTCATTTTTCTACTTTTTTACTCTTTTTTATGTTTTTGTTTGATAAAGAATTCTAGATTATTATAAAGAGAACGCAGGAATGGCATTTAAATCTATAGTGGTTTAGTTTTCTTTTAAGCTGAATAATTAGTGGTTTTGTTAATTCGCAACAAAATATGGTACAATACAACTACTCGTTGTATATAGTAGTAGCTTTTTTTATGTAAAATTCCTGAGGAATTCAGAATATAACAAAGTTAAAATTTTTTACATAAATAAAAAAAAAATCTAAAAATGCGAGACGATTCAGGAAATAAATTTAAGATAGCTTAATGCTTTATTTATAATATTTATGTATTTATAAATAATAAGAAAATCTTTCTTGAGAACATTTTTTTTTTATTTAACGAGAACATTCACATTTCTTGAATAAGAAGAGATGTTGTTTAAAATATTCACTTTTTTCATTTTAATAGATGAATGATTGTGTGGTATGCGATGTACAACTGTGTAATGACAAAATAACATTTTTTATTACAATCAACGAGGTAAAAAAAAATTAAAGGCGCAATAAAGTTCATTTAAATTAAAAATTCCTCTAAAATGAATTAAAAACCATTAATCAATTTCAAGTAATTTAAATTTACAACCTTGATAAAAAATTTAATTTTAAATAACAGAGTATCAAATCCTGGTTTATAACCAAATTTTCGTTTTTCGTTTTTTAACCTCCAGGACCACCGTTAGGTATTGCTTCAGAAGATAAGATGAATGATTTGTAGCTTGTGTTAAAAATACCATGCCTGATCGGGATTCGAACCCGGGACCTCCAGATAAAAGGCCAAGACGCAACCACTCACGCCACGGAGGCCAGCAAACTTATAACCAAACTTAATTAAATTTTATGAAAGAAAGCTGATATGGACATCGCATGAATTCCTTGTACCTTAAATTACATATAAACATTTTTTTTAAATGGAAAGTAAAAAAAAAAATTATTTCATTAATAACTACTGATATTTTTTTATTTTGTGTTATTATGGATTTATTATTTTTTGTAAAATTTGTTACAATCACAGGTTAAAAATTATTAATAAATTAATATATTTAAATTAAAAAAAGGAGATGAAGACGGATTCGAACCGATGTGCCTTCCCCATGTAAGATCCAAATATTTCATTAATTAAAATTTTATTTGGATATAAATCTGGAACCAATGCAAATAAGTACCACTTATGATATATCGTTGTAAAGCTCTCAATGTGGGCTTATCACTGCAGTTAAGAAAAAATCCAAAATCCAACTATTTTTGATTTTGGGCTTTTTTGAAGACTATTGGTCGAATCGATTGCAATCAAAAGAGAAGGTGTACAACTAGATGTTACAACAGTCCTAAATCCAAAATTTCAACGTCCTACGGCTAATCGTTTTTGAGTTATGCGGGATACATACGTACGTACGTACAGGCACGCCGAAACTTGTCAAAATCGAATCAGGGATGGCCAAAATGAATATTTCCATTGAAATATGAAAACCTAAATTTTACGCGATCACAATACCTTTACTTTACTTCCTTTACTTCGTACAAGGACGTAAAAATATTAAATAAATTTCACCTAAATACAAATTTTTAAAATTATAAAATTAATTATGAATACATGTTAGGCAAATTTATAAGCAAGAAGCATTGTTAAGATAATTTGAGAGGTGAAAGATATATGTTATACAAACTTACGTATAAGAAGAAAAATAAATTGAAAAAAAAAACACCATCATTGTTATTAACAATGAAATAACATCCACCACCATGCAAAAAATCTATCATCCATAGTTCTAAAGTCAAGTTTGTTTCAAGTCAATACTTCAAGGCCAAGTTTTATTAAATGTCTAACGTGATATACACACAATTAAATAACGTTGATTATTTCTAACTATACTTTATCGATATTTTTCACAAACTGATATATATATATATATATATATATATATATATATATATATATACGTAGATTACATGAACACAATTGAACGTTTGATAAACCATTAACAAAATGAACATTACGGAACTTCACAAAATTTAACCTTTCCCTTTTATCCTTTCTCCCTTTTCCTTTTCTCCGTTTGTTTTCTTTTTTCCATCTTCCCCTTCTCCCTTTTACTTTTTTCGATTTTTCCCTCTTTCTCTTTTCCGATGTTTCCTTTTCTTCCTTTTTCCCCGCGCGTAAATCGGTCTAGTAGTTTTTTAATCTAGCGCTGATACACACATCGGAAACATTGAAATGGAGTCGTAAAATATTTTGTATAGCGTGTCCTGCTTTTACGTCCAACAGATAGCGCTGTTTTAAAAAAAAGGCATGTTTTTATTTGTCACAGGTGTGACATATTAGGTATATAAATAGTAGGTACATAAAAACACGCGCGTATTCGAATGCAACGTTGTGTCAAAATTTCAAAGCATTCGGTGAAGAGCTTTTGGAGATTTAAGATTTTGAACAAACGAACATTTACATTTTTATTTATATAAATAAACAATTAAAATAATTTTATTGGGAATTGAAGTGAACTATAATTGAGCTATGAAAATAATAAAATTGCGCAATAATATATAGTAATTAAGGAAGGGTGTTATTAAATTTTACCTTATCTATGTTTTCATTTATCTATCTAACTCCAGACAATCCTATTAGTTACATTCTTCAGCAATTTATATTTCCAGGTTTAGAAATTTTTTTTTTTATTACAATCTGATATAATTTATATTAATAATAAATATACATACATCTAAATTGGATTTAATTTCGTTTTCTCCAACCAGTTTTCCAGCTATTGCCAATCTGGGTATGTGCATGTATATGCAAATGTAATTACAGCTATTGGCTTGCTAGGTCTGCAAATGTAAATGTACCTGTAGAAAATTTGTCTTGAAAATACTCAGGTCGACCACTCCTGAGATGTGTGGTTAATTGAAACCCAACCACCAAAGAACACCGGTATCCACAGTCTAACTTTCAAATCCATATAAAAGCAACTACCTTTACAAGGACTCAAACCTTAGAACTCTTGACTACGAAAATCAGCCGATCTATAGTTATTTAAATCATTAAAAATAAAAATAAAATATTCTATTAAAAATTAAAAACGGGAATTTAGGGGAAACGGCTTAAAATATTTCCCAACTAAAACTTTTAAAAGTAGATGATTCCCGGATCAAGTGACAAGCGCAATATCCTGTTTTATATATATATATAAGACACAACGCCTTCCGCTCGATGCATTAAACCATCAAACAAAACAAACACAAATATAACAAGGCGCCATATCCAACAAACATTATTGTTTGCACAAGTGTGGCACACCCAAACAACACAAAGGTATATTATGATACGCGTGCCTTGTATACGTACAAATATGTTACATAAAAATTTTATGTACTTCATTATAAAATCTATTCATAAATTCATGCTTCGATGCATTAAAATATCTTAACATTTTTATTTCTAATTATATATGCGTGAATGTTTGAATGGACGTACACTTACGTTCATTTTAAAATCTTCATAGCTGTAATGTATATTTTTGTTATTAATAATAAATTATTAGAAAATTAAAAAAAAAAAAATGACTGTAATTATAATTCAGCAATTATTTTTATATATAACAATATTCTATTCGTTAATTTTCGATATTTTCGTTTTAAACGATTTCATTATGAAACGTTCCCTTACACCATGTCCGTCTCTATTCTTCTCCCATCAATATTTAAAAAAAATTTAATTTCCTTTTAGATCGTCTATAACTTTTATTCATTTCCACCACCTGTTTTCTACATTTTCTATACTTTTCCTACCAATTTTTCATCTCTCATGATAATCCCCCACCCAAATTAGTTTCCTTATTTTGAATTTTTCTATATTGTCGACTCAATTATTACAAGAAGTAATAATTAACTTCTTAATCTTTTACTTCGTCTGTTTATTTAATCTTTTCCATGTCGTAAATTTTTTTATAATATAAATTATTTCATTTTATTAAAAATTACTTTATTACGTTTATATTATTATTTTTAATAAATTATTGATTGATATAAAAGCTATATCCACTTATTTATTTTAAAAAATAATAAAAGACCCATCGGGTTGGACTAATGGTAAACTCATCATCGTAAATCAGCTGATTTCGAAGTCGAAGATTTCAGATTTAAATCCTAATAAAGGTTACTTTTATTGGGATTTGAATACTAGATCGTGGATACCAGTGTTCTTTGATGGCTGGGTTTCAGTTAACTTCAAGTCTCAGGAGTAGTCGATTTGTGTTTGTTCAAGACTATAAATTTATCGGTGCAGTTACATTACACTGATAAGTCGCTAATAACTTTAATTGTTGATGCGACTATAAATAAAAGTATTTTAGAAAATAAAAGATTATAAAATAAAATAGATTATAAAAATAAAATAAAAGATTTTCTTTATTTAAAAAAAAAAAATGTTACTTTTTCAATAGGTTTTGAAATAATAGCAATTAAAAAAGAGAACATAAATCATTTTGATAAACGCCTTCAAAACTATTATCTATTTGGCAGTTGTATTATTTTCTTTATTATCCATACATGTTTGATTTACTATTATCATTTCATAAGTTCGTCTTTTAATTAAATAATATGTAAAATATTTATATTTATTTTATTAATTTTGTAATTAATTTATTAATATTATTATATTTATTTTGTATATAATGCTTCATTAATTGTATGATAATTCGACGCTTCTACGAACAATGTTTTGTCACGATTTTCCTTCATTCATCCAGGAAGACCGAGAGGGAGGGGTAGTTTAGTTTTTAATCCCGAGGTAGTATACATGATATAGTATATTAGTTACGTATCGATCAGAATAAAGCATTTATGAACTTTAATTCTCTCTAACTGTTCTTTTAACATTTTACTTTATGTTTCATATTCATTAAGTTGTACACTCGAAATGTAATACGTCACAAGGGAAGTCTAATTCAATCTTATTACATAATAACTGTTTCCTTGTACAGAGTATTCTTATTTTTCATGGTGACTCATTTTAAATAGCCACAAATTTTCATACTGATCCGAATGGGAATCTCAGGAATATTTAACAGAAGTTTCTTTATATGAGTAATTAAAATGAGTTCGCTTGATAATTTCGTTTAATTAGAGTTCATGTATCGTACGACTATTTGCGTATATTGTTTACACATATTGGTAATCCAGTTATTATTTTATATAAGCTGATATCTTTGTGCAATATTTTGATTCTTGAAACGAATTCTGTTTGGTTAAATTCACTAATTTTATTATCTATATTATTATCACTATATTTATTACTATAATATCACTATACTATTATCTTCTTCTATTGTATCTTGAAATCTTCGTTTCGATTACTGTCATGAACAGAAGTTTATTATACGAAAAAATTGTTTTTAGTTACGCTAGGATTAGCACAGATAAGCTTTTAAATAGATATAAATTAATTTAAAGTTGCACATTGCTATTACAACTTTTATAAGTATTCTTGAGTAATGCGAGGTATACCAGTACACTAAAAAAAAGTAAAAAAAAAATACGGCTTTAAAATTTCAAATAACTACAAACAACAAAAATTCACATCAGTTTAGTTAAAATCATTAAATTACTTTTAAACTTGTTCAACTGTTTGCAAATAAAATTTGAAACTGAAAAAAATTTACTGTACATCAAACAAATAGACATGTTCCGATCAGGAAGTAGTTTTTTCTCTAATAATCCATTAAAAGGGTTAAACTGAAAAAGCTTTAACTATTATGTTCGACATATCCTTAAGACAACTTCCGGGATACCATCATCGGAACAACCACATTGTACTCAGTACATTAAAGTAAAAAAAAACCTCGAAAAAAAGACATCTGCTTCGTTCTTTTTACTTCCATCTATCTGTCTTTTTCTCTCTTGAGACCCTACATGACAAATCTACAAGAAATAAAAGAAGCAAGGAAGTGACGAATAATGAAAGGGTAGTGACCCTTCTCATCTTTATCTGAGTGAACAGCTGTACTCAATCATAACCAAGTTAAAGGCACTTTATTTATATTATTGTAATACTTGTAAAAACAAGTCCATGAGAGAGGGTGAGAGAGAAAAAGAAGTGACAGAGTGAGAGCGCGCACGCACACACACACACACACATATGCACAACATATACAGATAGACTTAAAATAAAATTAAAGGTTATAGTAAATTTTATACTTTCATTTTCTTAAGAAATGATACTTAAGTTGTGCAAAACTAAATCGTCAGGAATATTCATGAGTGTGAAAACAATCTTCAAATTCCTGGATATACGAGGTCAGTAAATAAAGTAATGAGGATAGTTTTTTTTTTGGCAACCAAAGTGGCTACACTGTAAAGTTACTAGTAAACATATGGTTATATGAACAGCTGATTTATATTAGGTATTAATATTTTTAGTCTATTGTTGGCATATGAGACGTAAATAAATTTTTCGTGAAACGAGTTTTTGTTGTGCGTTACAAAAATGAGTGATACTAATTATAAGCAACGTTGTGCAAACAAGTTTTGTGTAAAACTCGTTAAGATTGCTTTAAAAGTGACGACAATGTTGAGCGAATCAGAGACTTGATACGGTACGACCGGCGATTGATTTTCAGAATGATTGCAGAAAAATTGAATTTGAACAATACCACAGTCCATCAAAGTTTGACCAACAAATTGGGCATGTAAAAAGTTTGTGCAAAATTGGTCCCAAAAAAACCCACTGTCGAACAGAAAAATAACAGGGTGGAAATGTGCCACAATCTTCTAGGGTAAATTGAAACTGATCCTGATTTTCTAAAAAATGTTGTTACTGTGATGAATCTTGGATATTTGCGTACGACCCAGAAACAAAACGCCAGAGCAAGGAATGACACTTTAAACTCACCACGTCCCAAAAATGCAAAAATGAACAAATCAAAAATCAAAATCATGCTAATTTTTTCTTTGAGAGTAATGGCATTGTCCATAAGGAGTTTTTGCCTACAAGACAAACTGTAAATCAATATGTTTACCGAAAAATTCTTGAAAGACTACCGAAAAGAGTTGCCCGCGTGAGACTGGCCATCAAAGACAACTGGTTACTGCATCATGACAATGCACCTTGTCACACTGCACTCCCAATTAATGAGTTTTCGGCAAAGAAAAATATTCCTGTAGTTCCTCAACCACCTTTTTCACCTGACTTGAGTCCTGTGACTTATTTCCTATTCACGACTTTAAAGAAAACCTCAAACGACACCATTTTGGAATAATAGAAAACATAAAAAAATATTTAACCGACCATCTGAAGGATATTCCGGTTTCTGAGTTCCAACACTGCTATGAAGAGTGGGAAAACCGTTTGAAGCGTTGCGTAGCTTCCTAAGGGAATTATTACGAAGATGTCAACTCCATGTATAATTGGATTGTAAATAAAGTAATAAGTACTTTATTTACAGACCTCGTATATATGTTTATATCATAAGTTTCACTCGCAAATCAAATCATAAATATATAATAAATAAAAAAACAACTTAAAGGAGTCTTAGAAATAAAAGTCCTCGGGGAACTACTGATCCCTGTCTTCTGTACCAGGGTAATTTAATAATTAAAGACACAAATAGCTGTGAAAATAAAACTGTTTGTAGGAAGGTTAATTTCAGAACAGTTAGAAGTCGATCAACAATTTGAGTAAAACTGTTCTATTTATGTTTATTTTTCATGTTAAAAATCAGATGGGTGGATAAGTGTCAAATGAAGAAATGTTGCGTCAATGATAAAGAAAGAAGTATTTGGAAAAATTTAGTTAAAAGAAGAGACAGAAGAGATAGGCCACATCTTAAGGCATCCTGAAATAGTCGCTTTGATATTAGATGACCAGAGACAGGGATTTTTATTGAAAAAAGTCACTAATTATCTGAAAATTTAATGTAATTTTTATAATTTATTTGTTAATTGCTAATTAATTTAACATAACGGTTTTAAATTTGTATTTTTGTTATTTTCTAATGAGAAATTAAAATAATAAATTGTGAAAGTGTCAAAAAAAGCTATCATTTAAAGTACAGTACTTTAAATTATATTATCTGATACTTTACTTTAAGGCACAGCAGTATAATTCAGCAACGGGTTGAATGGTTGAAAATAAATTTAGAACTAAAATATTTAATAAAAGAAAAAAGAAAATCGTTATAGTTAAAAATACTTTACATTTTTAATACTGGGAAGAAATTAAATTTTAAGCACTATGCAACAACAAAGAAATTTTAGCAGTATTGTTATAATGTATTTTTGTAAAATTGCGTTTTTTACTCGTACTATTCAAATATTTATAAGTTAAGCAATATTATGATCATTTTATAGCCCTTCTTTTACTTCTTTCAGTAGTTTCACTGATTAAAAGACCGATCATTCTATCATGAAATAGTCATAAAATTTATTTAAAAAAAAACAAAAGAAAACAAAATATCTAAAAAAAAAACAAAGATTTATTTTTAAAATTATTAGCAAAAGCTTAAATTATATGATACCGATAAGAAATTGAATCTTATTTAATTAATATCAAATGTATTAAGTTTAATAAACAATAAATTGATTTCCGTTCTTTACTCATAATTATTATTAAAAGAAAGATTAATATAGTTGTTCCAATTTATATTTTTTATTGTTATTTTTCATCTATTTCGCTAACACACACACACACACACACACACACACACACACACACACACACACACACACACACACACACACACACACACTATATATATATATATATATATATATATATATATATATTAATTGAATTATTTCCAAGATGCAAAATTCTTACTCATTTTGTCTTTTCTTTTCATTGAACTTTTTCTCTCGGACTGAAGATGTTCATTAAGTGTAACAGAAGATGTTCTTCCGTGAGAAAGGTGGAACGAATGTAGTCTCAACCAAATATATTATAATTCGAATAATTGCTTTAAATTAGAAAATAATAATAAAAAGAAGTAAAATAAGAAAAAGATAAAATGTACATTAAAAAAGTCACTAAAGATTACAAATAATATACAAAATTAAAAATACTTATAACTTATTCCCAAAAGAGTAGTGTGTTTCAAAGATATATAATTTATTTTTAAAACGACAATAATGTAGGACAGATGTTCTTAATAAATATATCTTTCATATAAAAAACTAAAAATTGAAACTGAGAATATTAAGAAAATAGAACATTATAAATATCTCGGAGAATATATCAGTTGGAACGCACTGGAAAAGCGCGCAATGAATCCGGAATACAGAAGTTAGAGCATGCATTCCTATTCAATAAAAACACATTCAATAAAAATCACTCTCTTTGAACCCTAGAATTAAACAATACAACTCAATAGTAAAACGAGAACCCTTGAACGTAGCGGAAACGTTAGCGATGAATAACAAAGGAATAATGGATAATTTGTAAAAGAAGGAAGAAAAATCTATTAGGAAAATATTAGGTGCCAATCTCCGTGGTAAATTGTAAGCGTTTCGGCCTTTTATTTGGAGAACCCGGGTTCGAATACCTGGCCGGAATTCGAATCTGTGACCTTCGGATGAAAGCCAAAAAAAAACTCAAAAAATATAAAATAATTCCCAATAAAGATCTGTACAATAAAATAGAAAGATTTTCAGTAAAAAATAATTAATTTCTACAACCATATCTCCAGAATGAATAACAACAGATTCACAAAACATACCTTTGAATTCTTCAATTGGAGAAAAACGAAGAGAAAATGCTTCATCTGGTAAAACTAAGCATAACAGAAGAAACCATTAAAGGCAGAAACAAACTAAAGAAAATTATTAAAAATGAAAATCAATGATTCCAGAAGAAACAGAAGTTAAAACTTGGAATCAAACACCAAAATAAGTGAAAAAATAAAGCTACGTCCAAAAGAATGAAACCTAACAGGAAAAAATGAAAAGAACATAAAGAAATAACTGATTCAATGTTCCCATAAAGTAGGCGATTCCGAAAAAATAAAAAAATAATTTGTTTATTTATTTTATAAAATTAACATAAGGTTTTAGTATAATTAAATATTTGTACTTCAAACCATAAGTTATATTATAATATTACACCACAATAAATACAATAGACATATTTTTATTTTTGGCTAATATTTCTGTAATATTACTAGCCGGTCAGGGCTCCACACTCTGGAACCCCGGCGTCCAGATTTGGAAGCTTTTTGTCGTAAAATTTTTTTATTGTTATTAGTACGCTAAATTCATGAATGTTATATATAGTACAATTGACAAAAACATTTAAGATCATGTGGAATAAATCATGCAAAATTTTCGCGGGGAGGTGTAGACTCGCCTTTTTCCTAGTAAAGATATAAATTCTAATTTAAGTGAAATTTAAAAAAAAATTCTTGTAGAATCCAAAAATGTTTTTGGATAAATATAAGAAAAGAGAAAAAATACGATTTTTTTATTTATTTATTTCATATAACATTCAAACAATTAAAATTAACATCAGTACACTTTCAATCAATCATTAAATTACTTTTAAAATAGTTAAATTATTTGCAATAAAATTGTGGACTGAAAAAGACTTATTATGTATCATACAAATCTACTTGTACATCAGGAAATAGGTATTTTTTTCTAATTATCCATCATTAAAAGGGTTAACTGAAAAAAGATAGTATACATACGCTCAGAAAAAGGAAAAATTATGACAAAAAAAGGTTAAGTATCACAGTAATATTTGCATACAGAAAGGATTTTCTCATCCATTCTTGTGCAAAAATGAAATAAGCAATACTACATAATAAGTGAGATCATTGTTTATAATTTTGTATCCCACGTTGTTGAAAATTTCCACAAATACAAATTATATTTCTTGAGAAAAATCTTTCTCTTTAAATAAATAGGATTTTATCTCAATTTAATAATATAAAGTAACAACTATTTATAAAAGGGTGAGAAAATTAATATTACGGCACATTTGATTACAAGAAAGATAAATAATATTATGTATATTTTAATTTTATTAAAAAAAAAGAAAAAAATAGAATACAACAAAAACTACCATGAAATATATATATTAATTATTTATTAATTTCACAATACTCTCCGCAGAGGTAAAAATAAAATATTAAACTATAAATATTATAACGCGGGCAATTTGTTTTTTTCTGATGCCGAAAAGGGAATTTCCAACTAGTCATCAATTTTTGTTTGAAGTTGCCGGGGAATTATATAAAACCTATATAAATGGTGCCCCAAATTTAAATTTTGTCTAGCGTCAAGTAGA